>NC_050574.1:118371045-118620709 GCF_011100635.1 Trichosurus vulpecula | reverse complement strand
CTTAAGCAAGGCCCTGCTTTGCTTTCCAGCCACCATTTTGGTTCCACCCTCCTGCCCACTCCGACGGAATCTGCGTTCTTTTGTAAGAATGTGGGCCCTAGGTGGACAGATGGTTTGTTGTGACTTCCTAGGGGGCCATCTTAGTAAACACCATTACTAAAAGCTAATTGTGTCTACTGGCTGACTTTTGGCGAAGGGGTCGCTTGAGCTGTAGGATCTTATCATCCCCTAGGGACCCAAGCCACTGCTGTGAATACAAGTTGGGAGAAGACCAGAGAGTTGCTGTAAATACCAAACATGCGGGAAGCTTCGTTGCCACTCTAAACTCATCAAAATGTCACCCCTCATTCAACTTGGGGGAGAAGCATATCTTCCATACAAAGGCTTGAGCAGGTTCCCCACCCCTGGGCCAGACTATAACAATGAGTGGAATGAGTGAAGACCTCTCATAAAAGGGTACAAATTAAATAGAAGTAAGTAGTGAGGCTCATTTGTCTTAGATATTTTCCTTTCTGTAAAGCCATTTCTAGTGACCGTAAGGCCCCCGGGGATAAGAATAGGACACCAGATATTCCCATCCTGTGTATTTACCTAAAGGCGAGAGGCCCAAAAGAAAGCTAGGTGAGTAAGTCAGCAACCCTAAAATCCTCTGAGAGTAAGGATGGACACAGAATGCTCACCTCCCGTGTATTGGCCCGAGGATAACAGACCCTCGGCTCAGAAGAAGAACGGATGAAAAGCCAGGTGCAATGTAGATGTGCAAGACCAGTTAGGTATTAATGATGGGAGACAAAATGTAAGGGTGCTGGGGGACATCCATCACAGATGCAAGGGTGATAGGAGGTATCCATTGCAGAAGCAAGGGTGGTAGGAAAGGCTAGTTTGCCACAGATGTGAGGATGAGGTAGCCAACAAGTGGCTTCTGCTTGTCACAGATAACCAAACCATTTGTTCATTGTCACTGAGGTAGATTTATCACTTAAGATATAAGAATGGTGCATCACCTGCTTGTCAAAAATAGCCACACTATTTGTTCTTCGCCATTGTCACCTGGTAGATTTATTGCATCCAGATTGTACCCTCAAAGATTACATCTTCAAGCCAAGAGGAAGGAGGCTGGGTAGGGGAATTTCAGTTAGGGACCTATATAAACACTCCAATTCTGTGTCCAGTGCCCTCTGACACTGAGAGGTGCCTGGAGTTGCCCTTTCCCATGGGATCGTAATAAATTTTCCTTTCTACTTTCACCTTGAGACGCCTCTCTTTTAATTTGTAAATTCACATCACACAGCAATGACAAGGTAAGGTTCTGTCACCACTGCAAAGAGCAATTACAATTTCTTTCACTCACCTGTCTGAAGATGTATACCTCTTTTCACGCAAAAAGAAATTCTTTCCAAAAAAATGGCCACTTGGGGCTAGGATCATCATAAAACATAGGAATGAGCTCTTGGTAATGGTGAATTTAAAATCTTCCACAGACAAGATGTTTTTGATTGCCAAAATTGTCTTTTCCTTTGCCCCAATCCTAGAGATGTCCCAGAATCCCACATCTTCATCACTTTCATGTTACCCCGATTGACCCTAGCAGATACTAAGCTACTTGGAACTAGGATTGTTTAGTGGGGGCAAGAGGAAGGTGAAGAGCCCTTACAAGACAGTATGTTCAGTTTGGAGTGTATGTGATCCAATACCCACTTTGCTAGGGAAGAAAACACATTTCAAGAGTCCAAAGACATGAAGAAGCCAGTTCCAAGGAGGCTGCTACTTTCTCTACACTGAGAAATGATTAATAGGGTAGACCCACCCCCTCAGGTTTCTGCAGGACAATGGGATGCCTGCCCAGGGGACTTCCTCACTTTTTTTCACCTCACCTCTTTCACAATGAGGGAGCTCAACATTTCTCATGTCAGTCCTTTGGTTGAACTTCTACAACAATTAGGGAAGTATCCATGATTACAGGACAGAAATTATGCCAAGCCAGGATGCTCCTAATCTCTCTGGCTGTCCTAGTCAGAGAAATACCCATTCGTCTATGGATACGGCCAGAATAAATAACAAGCCTGATAGTGACCCCGATAGGGAATATATAGCACTATTGCCAAACTCCTGATCGGAAGTGAGAGAATTCATTCCTGTATTTCATATTTGATTTTACTAAGTGATTTCATTCTGTATTCTATGTAACAAACCTAAGCTCTATTCTATCTCTTAGTGAAGATCATGTGTGCCAAAATTCAATCTCCTTTCCCTCTGAAGTTAAATACCAAATCAAGACTGTTCAAGAAAAATCTGTTCAACATTCTCAGCGCTTTCTGCAAGGTTTGTATATTATCCTTTAGTAGCTGAAGTAGCTGACCTTGTCCCATCCTTAAAAAAAAAAAAGTCACAGTTAAGCCTATATACCTGGGTCCTTAATCAGCAACCCCAGGATACAGCTGAGGCCCAGAGAATTCACAGCATTCCTTAAAAATAGAGGGGTGGTCTCTATTCACGTTTGGACTATGCCTACTTTATTCAACGTAACCAGTAATGAATCCTCACCCCCTCACATCCCAGCTAATAATGTGATTTGTTCTGTTCTTTGTTCTATGCTTATAAAAATGAGTTCTGTCTTCAATTCAGAGCCTTCTGGCCAGAGGCATTTTATGAACAGGGCTTGTGCCGATTAATAAAGGTATCTTACTCAGAATTACCTCAGTTTACCCCCTTCTTAAATTTCACACACTACAGAAAAAGGCACCTTTCCCAAATTGTAAGACAATATGTGCCACATCTATCAAAGGACTAGATAAATGATGGCAAGACGGACCCTGTGGCTCATATTAGAAACAGCTGAACTTCCTTCAAGTTCTCCATCGGAAGCAGTACACGTTTGATGAAAATCATCTTCCCATAATAAGTGATTGCCTTGAAAATCAATGCTGAAAACTAAATATGTTAAATAAATTAAAAAAAAAAGTAGTGATTGCCTGGGACTGACCGGGACATCCAGGAAGTACTGAATGAGTAACTAATGAGCTCCTGATAATAGCAAACTTAGAAACCTTCAGCAGAAGAGTTTTAACACCCCCCCTTCCCCCCCTCCACCTTCGCCCCAGGCTCAGGAATTCCTTAACTTCTAGTCTCCATCTTCAACCCCATGCCAAATTACTCATTGGGCATCGCAGAAACTAATCTCCCTGAGGGCCAAGACTGTTTGCTTTGGGCTTTTTAGTGTTGATCTCCCCCCAGCTTAACACGGTCTCTTCCACCTCCAATCCTTTCGCATTAGACACAAAAAAGGCTGAGTCCATAAGCACAAAGTGAGGATGCCCAATAAGGAAAAGCCAGCAAGGACAGTGTTCTCACTAGTTCCTCCAGGACAACGACCTCTTGCCCTGGAGATTTTTCTACCCATAAAGGGACACAACAGGTCAGAATCCAGTTAAGTTCTTTTGGAATACCGTCCCACCAATAAAGGGAGTGCACTGAGAGTCCAGGGTGGTAACAATGCCAAGCCAGTGACTGAGCTGTCTGTTTTTATGAGAACTATGGTTTGTTTTCCGTGATGTCAGCCTCAGAGAACCAAGAGAAATGTCAACTGGGCTAGACCCTCCGTAACTTCAACCCAACCTATTCACAAGACTTAGCTTGGTAAACAAACATCTCTCATCACTACCACAGGACTAGTCTAGTAAAGGCCAGGCCTTATCAACATTACTAGAAATAGTGAAGCTTCCTGTACTCAGGGGTCTGAAAATGTACAACTCTTTTACATATGCTTGAGGAATACTGCCTTTCCACAAGACATGGCCATGGCAGACTGAAGCATACCAGAAATATGGGGATAAGTTCTTAACAACAACTTAGAACCCTTCCAGAAACAAGTTTTTCCCCTCAGGTCCTCCCCCCACAAATGATCATCTCTCCCTTTGCTACAATCACAGGAATTCCTTAGATTTTCAGTGTTAATATCCTCAAGCTTAGTAGTGTTTTGCATGACAGTTAATAGTTTGTTTTGTTAAAGCAAAACCAAAATATTGCCCCACCTTTCATAGTGAAGAAAACGCTAAGAGGTCCCAAAGAGTTAGGGGAGCAGAGACCATTTCTCCCTGATTCCTCAAACACAAGCACCCTTACCTTGAAGACCGCACACTTTCCCTTTTCTAACCCACCTGCTCAACACTTAAAGGGCACAACCAGCATGTACCTCTGTAAGAGTTAACATAGGTAACACCAACTACAGCACGTGTCAGAAAGGAGACACAGGAGCTTTTGGTCTACAGGCCCCTAAGCAGGTTCTTAATCTGGGCGGCCAGAAAGACAGCATAAGGAGTCAATTAATTAACTCTTCTATTCTTCTCAATGCGTTGCTGATAATGAGAACCAACTCATACAACTTCCCTCAACTACTCTTCTCACATGGGCTGGTGAGAAGGAGAGGGCCAACCAAGACCAGCAAACACATTCACAAATCCCCCCCCCCAAGCCTTGATGGGAGCCAATCAAGGTATGCTCAGCATTCCAGCTCGTGCATTCCCATTCCCCCCATGGGCTGGCTTCCCCCCTTACTGACTGGAGCTCAATTATTTATACAGAAGCACACAAAGACGACTTTTTGCCAGCAACAACCTCCCAAATTTGCATTAACTTTAGCAATACCATGGTAATTCAGCATAGGAACTCAAATGTTGACATTATTTTAAGATTATGATAAAATGCACAATCATGGTGGAAGGTTATGGCCATGAATCCTGGGAACTAGTATCTTATTAAGAGTAACAAAATCCACTGTACGTACTGCCTCTTATGCTGAGGTCAGACCTGTCTGTTTTTAGGGGAAAATGGCTTATTTGTAGATTCAAAGAACAGGGCTGTCCAACCTAGGTTTCATTCAAACAATAGACATTTTCATTTGCCATTTTAGTGAGAACTCTGTGGTAGCTCAGCTTCATTTACTAAAGCAGTTAGGTAAATGTCTATTTTTGTAAGCAAGGCACATAAATCACATGCAGCCCATGGGCTGCATTTTGAACAGTCCTGGCCGAAAAAGGGAGATAGATAATGAGGAGAGATGATTTTCAGTTGTTAAGTTTCCTCATTGCTAACAGACCACACACTACTAGACCAGTTTAAATTCGATTCCTCCAGGAAGTAACTACAAATGACAAGGGTCCTCTCCTGATTGGGTAAAAAGATATGGAGAATTGAAATACCACTCTTTAATAGGTTAAAGCTTCTTTGCTAATTAAGATTGAAGCATGGCTTTTTGATGGGTTAGTTTTCAAGCTCTGAATATTATGCTAATAAAGGATTGTAGGCAGCAACTTTCCAGTAAGACAAAACCTGTTTGGGATTAAAGTGCTTCCCGCTATAAAGAAGACTGTGAGCGCTGGGTTAGGGAAAAATAAAAGCCTGCAAGCTTCTGCAATTTGCCCTCCCTGCTATCACTGCTTGATGTACTGGGGCAGTGGTACTCAAGACTCTGAGCTGTGGCACACAGATACCAGACACATAGATTCCCAAAGTTGGCGATACCACCCCCTAAGGGGTGGAATGATCCAAGAGGGGCGGTAGTAGCCTTAGTTGTCAATTGGGGGGCATTCAATATAAATAAGGATTAACCTAACCCCAGGGGACACTATTTTGAAAGGAGGCAGGGTCAAATGTTTGCAAACCTCTGAAAGATGCAGACCACTCCCTTGACCCAACAGCTTCATGTATCTTTGGAGATAAGCATCTCCAAACTCCACCAAAAGCCATAGTAACAAGGCCACGACAAGACTCATCAGGCACTACAGGTGAAGCTCCCTGTTCTCATTTTTGTGAAGATGAGGAGCTTTACAAAGATTGAGAGGATTTGGGAGAACTGTTCCCAAAAGACATGGCCATGTGGAACTGGGGCATTCACGAAGTATGGGATGAGCTCTTGGAACTGGTGAACTTAGAAACCTTCAGCCAACAGCTGGTGATCCCAGAAGGGTTTTGTCTAACTTTTCCTAAATCTCAAGAATTCTGTCTGCAACCACCATTCACTTTCTTCATCCCAGTGGTATGTTACTCAATGATCTGCAAAGTAGGCTTCTTTTAGTCCAAGCCTCTTGTTTTGTGGCTTTAATATCTCCAGGTTAACAAGTTCTTAATGTATAAGAGACTCAATATATTTTGTATCATTAAACCTCATACCCATTTTACAAAAGATTAAAACATCCAGATGCCCACAAGCAGGGCAGATTTCCAAAAAGGATGTGGCGACACCTTTACCAGAGTGAGGAAACCAAACTGAAAAGTAAAAACACCAAGAATTCACTGATCACCTGCTGAAACAGACCCCAAGCTGGAAACACCTAGGAATGTCATAGTTGGAAGCCAGGGCTTCTAAATCAAAGAAAAAATACTGGAAAGACCCAGAAGAGTTTCAACTATTAAGGGAACCACAATCAATACAAGACCAGTGGGTCCCCTAGGAAAGTTTTGAATGGTCAAGATTTTTCTAAAACTATTTTCATAATGATACTAAGACATGATTTGCCAATTCTTACCAGTGGAGCCTTAGTCCTAAGGCTACATGACCTGACACTGTCATCACTCCTGAAGTTCTTTGAGCAAGCTCATAAGGTCAACTGGCAGTGCTCACCAAGAGCCTAAGGGTCCTGCAAACCCATCTGTCTCAGCACAAATCCAGGCAATGACAACAATCTATAGCTAGTCACTGTATTCTTCACTTCCATGAGCTCATTGTTTTAAAAAAAAACCCAGTTTCACTTAAGTATGTGCCTGGTGATTTGGTGTGTGACATCTGAACTAGCCACGTTTTTTGTAGAATACCATTTTTACTTGAAAGAGTGATGAACTGTGGTTATTCAGACTTGGATGTGGCAGACTTCTCAAATACGGAACAAAGTGAGTCTGTCACTCCACAGCAAGCAGCTGAAAATATTTATCATCAATGATGAAATTTAAGCTTTTAAGAAAAAATGAGAATTAGAAAGCCTGTATCTGCTACTATTGTTCAGTCATCATAGGACCAAAAGTCTGACAGCTTCCCAATACTTCAGACTTTTCTGATGGAGTTGGTCATGATACTGACTATGTGATTTTCAGAGACTACATCACAAAACGCGTCCACATTCATAAGATCTGCACAACTGAGTGAACAAGTACTTTCCAAAAGCCAGTGCCTGATATTACAAAAATCATTGAAAACATATTAAGACCAATGATTTTCATGTAATAGAGAATGAAAAATTCTTTGATAGGAGTCCAGATTCCACACTGCAATTAACCATTTGACTTTAGATAGTCTAAAAGAATATCCACAATTTGCAAAGGCTATTAAACAGCTGCCCATCTACGTCAGACCTCATTTCTGAATAATTCAATCATGTCACAACAGATGGAACGTAAACATAGATAGGAGAATCTAGGTTTCTATTAAGCCAAACAAGCAAAAACGTGAAATAATGCCGATCTCACTAAAATTTTGCTTTGGAAAATGTTTTTTATGTTAACTTGTAATGGGTTTATAATTGTTATTTAAATGAACTGATAAATTTTTAATCCATATGAACAAAACTCTTTTGGAAGTCCTCAAAAACTTTTGAGAGCATGAAGAGGACTTGAGGCCAAGAAGTTTGAGAACCACTGTGCTAGAATATACTGTATGATTTTCTACAACAAAGCTGCCCACTATTACCCTGCTGTTTTTTCTCATCATCCCTGTAATTAAATCAGTGGCCATTTAACTATGTTACCTGCCCCCTTTCGCAGGTTTTTGATCTCCATTTCCCCCAACCCAAACCCATTTGTATCCTATATCCAACCCTGCCTAACCCTTCCAGTGTGTCCTTTGGAATTCCCATTCCAGAGCAAATAAATTTCCCTTCACCCTGAACCTCTTCCTCTCATTCTTTTAAACTACTAGCCCTCAAAGACACCTCGGATTGACACTGTTCCTCCGGATTATCACTAGTAATAGAACGAGAGGAAAAATACTCCTTGTTCCCTGTAGTCACTTTCAGACTCTTCCTTTGCCTTCTTGTTTCAGTGCACTTTTCTCTTTGGAAGGTCCACTCAGCAAGTTTTCACTCCATCAGAATGATGCTAGCTATAGTATACAGAGCCTCTAGAGGTCCTTCTACCTCCTTTCTAAAGCATCCTGTACCTGGCTCACCATCCTCCTCTTTCCCAGCTCATGCCCTTGCTTGTACTAGGGGGCTTTGATGCTCCCTCAAATCCCCTCATCTCCATTTTCTCAACCCCCTTGAGTCGTATGACCCACTCCATCTACCTCAGCCACACATAGGATCTTGCCTTTGCCCACAAATGTTCAATTTTCCCCAATTAGAAACTCTTGACATTCCCTCATCAGAACAACCACTTCCTATCATCTCACCTCCTTCCTATGCTTCACCCCTGTTTCTTCGCCCTCATGAGACCTCCAATCTTATGGAATCTTAATTGTGTCTTCTTCCTCCCACATCCATCCATTCTTCTACCCACCCCCTCAGTACTTTCAAGTTCTGATTTCACTTTCTCCCCTCTCCAACCTCAACCCAGTAAACAGCCATTTCAACTCTACAATGTCCTCTTTTCTTCAATCCTTTGGTCCCCAGTTCTAGCTCTGGATTACTCCCCACAGTTTCTGCTAGGCTTTGAAAACGTACGAATTCACAGACTGGGCCCTAATTAAATCCGAAGGAGTTATTTCAAACTTTCTGTTCTCTCCCACTCCTAATCTCTCCCTTCCCTCTGTGAGGACCTCGCTTCTTAATACTTTACTGAGAAAAAAACATCCAACATGAGCTCCCACTTCTCTCCCTCTCTTCATCTCAAAACACCTCACCCTATTTCCTACTCTCTCCTTTCCCCCAATCACTGACAAAGGCAGCCCTTCTGACCAAGAACAAACCTTTAATTTAACATTCAATCCATCCCTTCCAGCAGTCATCCCCCACTCTCAATCTTAAATTCTTCCTCTCAACTCGTTCCTTCCCTTCTGGCACCTACCCCTCCGCTATAGCCACTGTCTTGTTTCTTCTCCTTTTATTAACCAAACTTCGTGGTCTCCACTGTATTTCTATGATGTCTTATACAGTGGTTGTAGGTTTTTTTTACTTGCATTTCCCACTTTTTCGTGCTTGTTATCTTTACACATTGTTTGCATTAGTTACCGGTAGATTATGTTTTGCCATGTTCAGCCCAGAAATGGCTCCAAAAGATTTTCGTACAGGTGCTGAGTTCAAGTTTAAAGTGACCCAGTTAGCAAAAATGAAATGGAAATCATGCTGCTGAATGTAAGTTTGGCCCTCCTCCAACTGAGGAAACGATCCGAGACTGCCTACAAGAAGAAACCCTACTGAAAACACCACAGCAGAAGGCCATGAGAGGCAAAAGTCAGCAAAACGGCCTGATTTAGAGAAGGAAGTGAAGATATGGATTGAAGAGCAAAGGGCAATTGGAATTCGATGGTTCAGCATGAGGCAATAAGAAAAATAATTTACTGTTTTCAAAGAGGACACAATCGGTGCTTCAGATTCATGAAACAGAACTGTCTAAGCATGCTTACACGCAGACTTGCCCAAAAGATACCTGAAAGCTATGAGCAGAAGGTCCTTGAATTTCTTTGTCATTCAACGTCCTAAATCGGGACAGATTGCAAACATGGATTAAGTTCCCCTTCAATCTGATGTCCCACTGTTGATAAGAAGGGGGTGAAAACTAATTGTGTACACAAGTGGACATGAGAAGGGCCATTTTGTTGTGCCTATGGAACCAAGCTGCCTCCTAGGCTGATTTTCCAACACAAAAACAATGCCAAAATCAGACGTTCCTTGAGGAGTGATTGTCATGACAAGGGTTGGATGGATCAGTTTGGGATGAAGATCTGGTTTGAGAAAGTTTGGAGCAGGGCACCGGGGGGCTCTTATGCAAACCTACCCTATTGGTGGCTTGATCAGTTCAGGGCTCACACATATAACAAACACAACATTGCAGCAGAGCAAAACTTGCTATCATACCTGAAGCTTGACATCCCAACTCCAACCACTTGAGGTCAGCATTAAACAAACCCTTCCATGCCGCCATGGGAGATAAATGGAACCAATGGGTGTAAGCCTTCTGGGACAATTTGACACCAGCTGAAAGAGTGAAAGAAACCAACTACGGAGATGTTTGTACCTCGGAGAAAAGATCCTGGGACATTACCAAGAGTGTGTCGTTGTCAATTAAGAAGCATGGCATTTCAAATGCCATAGATGGAACTGAGGACAGGCAATACATGAAGACAATGATTGGTCATCAAACACAAATGAGGACAAGCTAATAGATGGGAGCTTTGACTCTCCATCACTGTCAAACTCCTCTGGTTCAATAACTTATGTAATATTTTTTTTCCCAAATTTCAGGCCCCAAAATTAAGGCATGTTTTATACCTGGGGAAATATGGTATCATATTTAACAAAACAGTGCCTCTCACTCAGGGAGCCAAGAATGTCTCACATCCAAGGGATCCCAGACTAATGATGGCAAGAACACAACCTCTTGTCACCATTAGCAACAGCTGACACTTCCTTTACTCATTGGTTTCAAGATGGGCACCTCTTTATACACATGCCATAGATGAGCTAACCCTCCAATATGATTAACACGTTAACAATGTTTAACCATTACTCCAACATGATTTCTCCCCCTGCCCCCAGAAATTCTTTGGTTTTTCAACATTCATATCCCCAAGATTAAACACGTTGTCATGACAGGCAGTTAATAAAATTTGTGGAAGTCAATCTGTGTCCTACCAAAAACAAACCCACAGGCACATTTTCCTCTATGAGGAAGAGCCAATGGGGGACAGCTCTCCCACTGGCTTCCCAAGACAATATACTCTTTCCTAGGATTTTTCACCCTCCTGCCTTTTCTGGCCTACCTCTTCTTCGTGTATAAGACACAAGTAGGCAGAACCAGGTCAGTCTTTTTGGAAAATTGTTACACCAATGATGTGAGTGCCTCATTGTTCAGGAGAAAGGATACGGAGCCCTGAGATGGTCTTTTCCCACCTTAGCAATACCTACTTCTTCTTGCTCACAGATAGAGCTGAGAAGGCTGAGATGCAAATGCCGGCACAAACCTCCTGCCCCAGGATAAACGTCACCTCAACTAGGGAATTAAGCCTACCAAGTCGCTCAGGCCTCATCCCCACCCCGTAAGCACACACCTCTTGGAACGTGTTTGTTCACCTATTATACAGATGCCAAAGGAAAATCCTATTCCAAGAAAGTCTGGTTACTAGAGATAGGAGCATTCACAAAGCCCACGAATGAGCTCTTGCTAACAAGTGAACTTAGAATTTTGCATAGACAAGTTTTTTTAATCCTCCCGTTTTCTTTTCCTTTCCCAAAATCCTGAGAATTCCTTGCCAAAAGTACCAGTCTATTTTTTTTTTTTTTGCCATGCTAAGTTACTCATTAATCCTGACTAGAAACTAAGCTCCCAAAGGGCCTGGTCTGTTTTGTTTTGTGTTTGTGTAAGTGAATCCGGTACTGAACCAAGCCAGCCCTTTTGGGGAACTGTTACATCAATGAATTAAGTGCACTTTTGAATCTAAAATGGGTATTTCTAAGGCAGTCTGCTCCTCTTCTGATATAGTATCATGACCCATATGTTTCTAGGAAGAAATAAGGGTTTTTTATTGATGGATTCAGCCCGAAAAAGACATAACACCAACCCAGACTCCTAACCATAAAGGCATGTTTCACTAAATGAAAAGCCACCCATTTCAATAGGCTTGGGGAGGGGGGGGCTCTCAAGGGGGAGTGGCTAAGACCAGAGCCAATAGTAGGCACCCAAGTTCTGGTCACTCAGATGACATTCTAGTTGACAGGGATGCTGCCTACCAACTATATAACGAGGTAGAGAAAACACAGCTCGGAGATTGAGACGCAGCAGAGGGAGGAGAAGGAGAAGCGGTGGTGGCAGCAGAAGCAGCAGGCGCTACTAAAAGCGGGACTAACCCTCATGCAGAGCAGAGAGTGCTGAGCAAGGGCTTGAGGCCAGTGGGTATAATCTTCTTACTGAAGGGCCCTAGCATTGGGGGGGGAGGGGGGGGAAGCACCAGCAAGGCTCATGTTTTTTTGTAACCTCCTGGTCACTATTGTGAGATAGGCATGTTGGTTTTGGAAGATTCTTGACAGGATATCAAATTGGGGACACTGGTCCATGAATCTGCTCTTTTGGAGCTTAAGAATTCCTTACATCCTGTGATTCTGGACCACTCAGGAATGTTCATGATTTTCTTTGAATCACGAATTCTGCCTTAGTGATTTACCTGGCAACGAGGATGGGATGGCTAGGTATCAGATCACTATTTAGTTACAAGCAGAACTGCAGAGGAAGAGATGTATGTCCCAGGGTAAGCAAAAGAACAGGCTAAAAGAGCTGAATTCTGTGAAAACTGGGAACCAAGGCTACAGAAAGAAGTAAAGATTTGGAAAGGTGTTTACAAGAGGTTAGAACTCAGTCAGGGGCATCACTATCCAGGCAAAGCTGGACAGTTTTATCAGCCTACCGGCTAGTATACAATTAAGTGGAAAAAAATGGGTACACTCCTATGCCATGGCAAGATGGGAAATCAGAGTCTGACTCAAACGAGAATTTTTCCATTTATGTGGCTAGGAGCAATAGGAGGTCAAATAGGCTAAGAGTACATTTCAACTCAGCCCAGGTCGAGCCTGACCCCACAGGAAGGGAGCGGAGAGAAAAATGAGACAACGTCAGGGGCTGAGGCACAAAATGCTAGAGTTCAAGATGTCCCTCGCATAGAGAATGTGAGGTCAATTCTCTAACACTCAGACGTTCATCCCATACAAAGGAAGACAGAAATCCAAGGTGACAATTCTGTTACAAGGGGAATTCAGCAAGATTTTTCACGGCAAGAGATCAGACATTTTGAGTAGATTCACCCAAATAATGGGAGAACTTAATATCTTGCATGGTAACACTCAGTAATCAAAGGGCTGGTGGAATCAGTAGACAGATATCACCCATGATCCTCTAGTTCAGCACATCATCAGCAAAGAGATGGTGATGGCAAGACTAATCGTTGGCATTAGCCACTGAGGGATAGAAGAGACAGGACATACTGATTCAATGTGGCCCACTGAGAAAAAACCTTGGTATTCACTTAGAGATTGTATCATAAAACTAAAGAAGGAGGTAATTAAGACTGCTATCATGATGGGAACTTCTAACACATATTACGATGATTCCTTGGAAGTCCCTCATAGGATTTTAATAGTCAGGACAGCTCCTCCTGCTTATAAACACCTAATTTTGACTCAGTTACTTGGGGAAATAGGGAGCCGATTTTCAGCGGTGATACATAAGACTTCAGAGTTAAGTGACTTAGACTGGGGAAGGGATAGATCTCCCTGAGAGTTTGACGCCAAAACAGTGTCCAGAAAAGAAATGTTCACTGCTCTATTGAGAGCAGGAGTAGACCTTGAAATGATAGATAGCATTCTAAGCAATGACCTGTACAGAATGTACCAAGATAAAGGACTTGATAACAAAATAGGGAAGTAAGAACTGCTCCTGTAGACAGCACAGACCCTGAACCCTCACACCCAAATGAGTCACAAGTTAGGGAATACTAGGAAACAGGGCAAGCGCTCCAGCCCACATTAAGGAAACACACAGGCTGGATTGCAGGCCCTACATTAACTTGACTATATATTGGAAAAATGGGCCAAGTACTGGGGCAGAGGCCATCCTTATCTATGGAAAATCCAGCAAGTTCAGCCATGGAACTCCTACTACCATCACAGGTTTAGGAGGAGCTGAAATAGCCAGACAAGTTAAACTGATGATGAAAATTGGACAGTTGCCCAAGAAAGAATATGCTGTGGTTATTGTGCCAATTCCTGAATACATCATTGGGATAGACGTGTTTAAGGGTATGACCTTGAATTTACCTGAAGGGGAAACGCCAATTTGCTGTGAGGAAAACCGGCATTAATGCAGTCCCCTGAACCTTTGGAAGTGATTACTTTGAGGCAACATGTGCCAGATGGGCAAGATGAAATTGCTAGTACCATAAAGGAATGTGTTGAAGTGGGAGTGTTAGTCCCTACAACTACTCAACGGAACAACCCTGTCTGGCCAGGTCTCAAGTCAGATGGAACATGGAGGATGACAAAAGATTCTAGAAAGCTGAACGAAGTGACTCCTCCCCTGTATGCTGCTGTTCCAGATACTGTTACTTAATAAATACAGAAACATGAAGGGACTTGATATGCAGTTACTGATTTGGCCAGTGCCTTCTTTATGATCCCAGACCCCAAGCAATGGGACCAGTTTGCTTTTACTTGGCAAGGCCAATGCTACACATTTATGTGCCTGCCACAAGGATATCTTCATAGCCCAACTATTTGCCACAGGATTGTAGCTGAGCATTTAGATGAATTACAGTTACCTAGTGTATAGCTTACCCACTACATGGATGACACCATGATACAGGGGAGAAAATATAAAGTGTTAGGGGCGCTCTGGACCTAGGCCCCCAGAGAGGGTAGTGAGACGCCAGGGAGTCTGGACCTGCTGACGTGGCAATGCCTGCATGGTTTCTGCCACCTCAGTACCAGGGCGGCTCTAACTGGAGGAGCTCCAACCCTCGGGGAGGAACTGGGGAGGAGCCAACCCAAACACCCAATATAAGGCGCTCCCCAGAGAGGGTCAGTGGGATTTGTGTGTGAGATTTCTGGTACGCCATTGCAATAAAACTGCTTGTCGCATTCCAGTGTACTGCCTGGTGATTCTCCTCTCGCATCCCCCGAGAGGAGCCGGAGACGTCCGAACACCCGAGGGCAGGGTAAGTGGTAGGCGGTAGTCAGGGAGAGCGGGGTGCCAAGTGGGCACATCCCGCCCGGCCGCCGACAATAAAGAGAAGAGTTTGATGCTATTAATTGACCATATGAAAGGAAAGGATGGGACAAGGTTCAAGGGCCAGCTCAAACTGTAAAATTTGGGGGGATACAGTGGAACAAAGGACTGTGAGAAATTGTTCCACAAGCTCGACAAAAAATCCAGGATTTTCTCACTCCTACTAATTGGAAAGAGGCCCAAAAGTTCACAGGGCTATTTGGTTATGGAGACACCACATCCCACACTTGGGACAGATTTTGAAACCCTTGTATAAAGTCACCAGGAACGGCGGAGCCAAGATGGCCGCATGAAGGCAGGCATCTTACCGGAGCTCTCTCACAAGGTCTGTCAGATTCCTATAAAAAGTTAATTTGAGCAGATTTGAGAGAGTCAGAAACCACGAGCAGTCTGCGTGGGGCAAGTTTCCGAGCCGGGAGAGTCTGAAAGGCTGGAGGAACGAACCTGCAGGCTCGGAGAGTGCTCGGTGCGGAGCTGCTCCAGACCAAGACGGAAGCGGCTGGCCGAGAATTCCACGTGGGAGACGGGCTGGGAGAAAGCTGGGTGCCCGAAACCGGCAGAGATCCCCAGGACTCCCAACACAGGACGGCAGTCTGTGGGAGGAACAAGAGGCAGCACAACGCCACCAGCTGCGAAAACACCCAGTCCTGACGCTTGCAAAACCCAGGAACTCGGCTTCTTGAACTTCCGGAAGACTCAACGGCCAGGTAAAAGACTCTAATCCCTCCCCCCCTCACCCAGAGAATTCCTCGGGGGAGAAAAAAGAGAACTGAAACAGAGGAGAGAGTAGAGGGGCCTCACAGGACAAATACTAGAAGCTCATTAGTCCCAGAGGGGCAGAGTGGCAGGAGTTAACACCGGGAGCCCAGACATAATCTTGCTCCCCCAGGGGAAGTGCCAGACATCAGCTCAAACAACAAACAGCTGAGACCATTGCTGAAAAGCAAGTGCTGGAGAGCACCCACAGGGAGTGAGACGCCAGGGAGCCAGACCCCTTCCCCACACCTCAGGAACCTGAAGGTCATAATTCTAGACTCACAACCCCCAGAATAAGAAAGCTGGGACAGAAAGCCCCGAGACCCACAGACAGAAATTCGTTGAAATGCCAGGAAAAGGGAAAACAACAAACATTAATACAAAAAAACCGAGGACAATAGATTCTTTTTATGGAGACAGGCAGGATCAAAATATCGATATGGAAGAGGATGGCAATGACACGGTAGATACATCAGATACCTCAAAAGCTAATATGAACTGGTCTCCAGCCCAAAAAGCACTGCTGGAAGAGCTAAAGGAGGATTTTAAAAACCAAATTAGGGAGCTAAAAGAAAATATGGAATAAAGGGAGAAAAAATCCACTGATGAAATCAAGTCCCTAAAGAGTAAGATTGGCGAAATGGCTACAGAGATTCAGAATCTAGAGAGAGAAAAGGACACCCTGAGAGGTGAAATCAACCAATTGAAAATGGAGGCTCAAAAGCAAAATGTAAACACTAACTCATTTAAAATTAGACTTGAGCAAGTGGAAGCTAATGAATCTATGAGGCATCAAGAAGTAATAAAACAAAACGTAAAGAATGAAAAAATAGAAAAAAATGTGAAATCTGATTGGCAAAACAACTGACCTGGAAAATAGATCCAGGAGAGATAATTTGAGAGTTATTGGTCTACCGGAAATCCACGATGAAAAAAGGAGCCTTGACAGTATCTTCGAAGAAATTATCAGACAACTGCCCAGAGGTCCTAGAACCAGAGGGCAAAATAGTCATTGAAAGAATTCACCAATCACCCCCTGAAAGAGATCCCAAACTGAAGACACCAAGAAATATTATAGCCAAATTTCAGAGCTATAAACTCAAGGAGAAAATACTGCAAGCAGCCAAAAAGAAGCAATTCAAATATCGTGGAACTACAGTCAGGATCACGCAGGATCTCTCAGCTTCCACATTAAAAGACAGGAGAAATTGGAATATGATATTCCGAAGGGCAAAGGAGCTGGGACTACAACCAAGGATCAACTACCCAGCAAAACTAAGCATAATTTTCCAGGCAAGGGGATGGACATTCAATGAAATAAGGGAATTCCAGACCTTCCTGATGAAAAGGCCAGAACTCAATGGAAAATTTGATCTCCAAATACAAACCTCCAGAGAGACATAAAAAGGTAACCAGGGAGAAAAACCCCACAAACCTCATTAACCAATAAGCTTAGGTTGTTTACATCTTTATGTGGGATTACATCATCTTATGTATGTTTTTTATGTATATATATATATACATATACATACACAAGTCGTTCTTGTGAATGGTACAACTATTATGACAAATGAAAGGGATATACATAGGTTGTGAATGCCTGTATAAATTAACTGATGAAGAGATATAAAGGGAGGGCTGTGAGGAAAGTGGTAAGGAGGTTGTAGAAAAGGGTAAATTTTACATCAAATTGGCAAAAAAACATATTATAGTAGAGGGAAAGAAGGGAGGGAGAAGAGCAGTATTTGAGCTTTACTGTCATCTGATCTAGTTCAAGAAGGGAATAACATACTCTGATAAGTTTAGAAATCTAACTTGTCCTACGGGAAGTGGGAGGGAAAGGGGGGAAAAAGGGAGGGGGAGGGCAGAAGGAGAGGAGAAGTAGCAATTGGTACGGTAAGATAAAGGAGGGGAATAAAAAGGGAGAGATAACTGAGGAAAGCGGCGGTCAAAAGCAAAACTTTGTTGGGGAGGAGAAGGGGAAAGGGAGAAATATAAAAGCATAAACAGGGGGAATTAAGATGGAGAAAAAGACAGATAGAAATCATAACCCTGAACGTGCAGGGGATGAACATTCTAACAAAACAGAAGCAGATAGCAGAATGGATTAAAAACCATAATCCTACAATATGCTGTTTACAAGAAACGCATCTGAAACAGGGGGATACACATAGGGTTAAGGTAAAAGGCTGGAGTAAAATATATTGTGCCTCAGCTAAAGTAAAAAAAGCAGGTGTAGCAATCCTAATCTTAGACAAAGCAAAAGTAAAGATAGATCTAATTAAAAGAGATAAGGAAGGACATTATATCCTGCGCTAAAAGGCACCATAAACAATGAAGCAATATCATTGCTTAACATATATGCACCAAGTGGTAAGGCATACAAATTCTTAAAGGAGAGGTTAAGGGAGTTACAGGAAGAAATAGACAGCAAAACTATAATATTGGGAGACCTCAACCTCCCCCTTTCTGAACTTGATAAATCTAACCTCAAAATAAGAAAAAACTTAAGGAGGTTAACAGAATTTTAGAAAAGGCACATATGATAGACCTCTGGAGAAAACTGAATGGGGATAAAAAGGAATATACTTTCTTCTCAAAAGTATATGGCACATACTCAAAAATTGACCATGTACTACTAAGGCATAAAAACCTCACAATCCAGTGCAGAAAAGCAGAAGTAGTCAATGCATCCTTTTCAGATCATGATGCAGTAAGAATCATTTTTAATAAAGTACCATGGAAAAATAAGCTAAAAACTAATTGGAAACTAAATAATTTAATTCTAAAGAGCGAGTGGGCCAAAGAACAAATCAGAGAAACAATTTCATTCAAGAGAACGACAATAATAAAACATACCAAAACTTATGGGATGCAGCAAAAAAGCAGTTCTTCGGGGAAGTTTTATATCTCTAAATGCCTATATGAATAAAATAGGGAAAGAGGAGATCAATGATCTGGGCAGACAGCTGAAAAAGCTAAAAAAGAGCAATTGAAAACCCCCAATTAAATACCAAATTAGAAATACTGAAATCAAAGGAGAGATTAATAAATTGAAACCAAGAAAACTATTGAATTAATAAATAAAACAAAGAGCTGCTTTTATTTAGAAACCAATAAAATTGACAAACCTTTGGCCAATTGGATTAAAAAAAGAAAGAAAATCAAATTACCAGTATAAAAAATGAAAAGGGGGAGGTCACCTCTAATGAAGAGGAAATCAAAACAATAATTAGGAATTATTTTGCCCAACTGTATGCCCATAAATTTGACAACCTTAGAGATATGGATGAATATCTACAAAACAAACTGCCCAGACTAACAGAAGGAAGTGAAATTTCTTAATGACCCCATCTCAGAAAAAGAAATTGAGCAGCCATCAACGAACTCCCTAGGAAAAAATCTCCAGGGCCAGATGGTTTTACATGTGAATTCTATCAAACATTTAAAGAACTAATTCCAATACTTTGTAGACTATTTGGGAAAATAGGTGAAGAAGGAGTCCTACCAAATTCTTTTTATGACACAAATATGGTACTAATACCCAAACCAGGTAGAGTCAAAACAGAGAAAGAAAATTAGACAAATTTCTCTAATGAATATTGATGCAAAAATTTTAAATAAAATATTAGCAAAAAGATTGCAACAACTCATTACGAGAGTAGGATTTATTCCAGGAATGCAAGGCTGGTTCAATATTAGGAAAACTATTAGCATAATTGACCATATCAACAACAAAACCAGCAGAAACCATATGATCATCTCAATAGACACAGAAAAAGCCTTTGACAAAGTATAACACCCATTCCTATTAAAAACACTAGAAAGCATAGGAATAAGTGGAACCTTCCTCAAAATTATAAATAGCATCTACCTAAAACCATCAACAAGCATTATTTGTAATGGGGATAAACTAGATGCATTCCCAATAAGATCAGGGGTGAAACAAGGATGTCCATTATCACCCCTATTATTCAATTTGGTACTAGAAACATTAGCTGTAGCAATAAGAGAAGAAAAAGAAATTGAAGGAATTAGAATAGGAAAAGAAGAAACTAATTTATCACTTTTTGCAGATGATTTAGAGAATCCTAGAGAATCAAGTAAAAAACTACTTGAAATAACAACTTTAGCAAAGTTGCAGGATATAAAATAAACCCACGTAAATCCTCAGCATTCCTAAACATTACTGACAAAGCCCAACAGCAAGAGATAGAAAGAGAAATTCCATTCAAAGTTACTGAAGGCACTATGAAATATTTGGGAGTCTATTTGCCAAGACAAACCCAGGGCCTATATGAACATAACTATGAAACACTTTTCATGCGAATAAAATCAGATCTAAATAAATGGAGAAATATCAGTTGCTCATGGGTAGGCCGAGCTAATATAATAAAAATGACAATTCTACCTAAATTAATCTATTCAGTGCCATACCAATCGAACTACCAAAAAATTTTTTTTACTGAGCTGGACAAAATAACAACAAAATTCATTTGGAAAGACAAGAGGTCTAGAGTATCTAGGATATTAATGAAAAGATAGGCTAGAGATGGTGGTTTAGCCACACCAGATATTAAACTGTACTACACAGCAGCAGTCATCAAAACTGCCTGGTACTGGTTAAGAAACAGGGGTGTGGATCAGTGGAATAGGATAGGTACACAAGTAGGAGAAATCAACAAGTTTAGCAATCTACTCTTTGATAAACCCAAAGAAGCCAGTTTCTGGCTAACTATTCACTATTTCGCAAAAACTGGGCATAGACCAATATCTTACACCATATACCAAAATAAAGTCAAAATGGGTTCATGATTTAGGAGTAAAAGTTGATACTCTAAGTAATTTGGGAAAGCAAGGAATAGTTTACTTATCAGATTTGTGGAAAAGTAAAGAATTCATGACCCAACAAGAGATAGAGAGCATTACAAAGTGCAAAATGGATAATTTTGATTATGTCAAATTGAAATGTTTTTGTACAAAAAAAGCCAATGCAACAAGAATTAGGAGGGAAGCAGAAAATTGGGAGAAAATCTTTGCAACTAGTATCTCTGATAAAGGCCTCATCTCTAAAATATACAGGGAGCTAAGCCAAATATATACGAATACGAGCCATTCCCCAATTGAGAAATGGTCAAAGGATATGAACAGGCAGTTTTCAGAGGAAGAAACTAAGGCTATCTACAGGCACATGAAAAAATGCTCTGGATCGCTGCTGATTAGAGAAATGCAAATCAATTCTAAACAACTCTTAGATACCACATCTCTCCTGTCAGATTGGCTAAAATAACAAATCAGGAGAATGATAAATGCTGGAAAGAATGTGGGGAAATTCGAACATTGTTGCATTGCTGGTGGAGTTGTGAGCTGATCCAGCCATTTTGGAGGGCGGTGTGGAACTATGCCCAAAGGGCTATAGAAATGTTCATACCTTTTGACCCAGTAATACCACTTCTAGGGTTGTATCCCAAAGAAATCACACGAACGGGAAAAGGACCCATATGTACAAGAATATTTATAGCAGCTCTCTTTGTGGTAGCCAAGAATTGGAAAGCAAAGGGATGCCCATCAATTGGGTAATGGCTGAACAAGCTGTGGTATATGAAGGTGATGGAATACTATTGTGCCATAAGAAATGGGGATGATGCAGACTTCATAACAACCTGGAAAAACCTACACGACATAATGCTGAGTGAGCGGAGCAGAGCCAGGAGAACGTCATGCACAGCCACAGATACATGGATTCCGTGAGGTCCAACCCTGACATACTGCGCTTTTCTCAGCAACCTAAAGGGCAAGGACAACTCCAGGGGACTCACGATGGAGAATGCTATCTTCATTTAGAGAAAGAACTGCGAAGTTTGAATACAGACTGAGGCACACCACATGCTCGCCTTTTCTGCTTCTCTTTTGTTTTTGGTTTTTTTTTTTTTGGTTCTGTTTCTTCTTTCTCATGATTCATTCCATTGGTCAAAATTCTCCACGACTTGACTAGTGCATAAATTAATTCAATGCGAAGTTATACATGACAGTTATGAGACTTCATGCCGTCTTGGGGAGGGAGGGGAGAAAACCTGGAACTCAAAACTATGTAGAACCGTGTGTGGTAAACTAAAAATAAAGATATTTATTAAAAAAAAAATAAAGTCACCAGGAAGAAATACGAATTTGACTGGGGACTTGAACAACGTTGAGCTTTTGAAGGAGCAAAGGCTGCTATACAATTAACCCTGGATTTATGGCCTACGCAAAATGGGCCAGTGGAATTACAAGTGACTGTGCAAGATGACTACGTGAATTGGAGTTTACAGCAAAAAAAAAAAAAAACCCACAAAGCCAAAGTGTACCTTTAGGATTTTGGTCAAGGAAACTACCTTCATTCAGAATGCAATATACACCTCAACTGACTTTGGGTCATGAACTTGTGTTAAGTCCTGGAATTCCGATTATGACCGGTAATGAGTACCCCAGCTTCCCACAGAATTAGACATGAACAAGAGGCGAGCATGATCAAATGGAAATGGTATATTCAGAATAGTCTGAGAGCAGGCAAAAGTGGAGTTTCTGCTCTACATGAATGTGGCAAACATTGACATGGAGGTGAACGAATAACCCCCTGAACCTAAGCAACAGTTGGTATCATCCTTAGTGAAATGAAGTAACGGATATGATGGACTAACCAAGGAACAGAAAAAACATGCTTGGTTTACTAATGGGACAGCAAAATATTTGGGACGCAAGAGACATTGGAAAGCAGTAGCCTATAACCCCTGTACTAGGCAAACTCTGGAAAGTTCTGGGATAGGTGGAAGTAGCCAATATGCTGAACTGATGTTATTACACACCAAGCCATCAGAGAAAGGAGGACAGTCATATTTACTGACCCACGGGCAGTAGCTAATGGGTTAGCCACATGGAGTTTGGGTTAAAGAGTTGTGACAAGACATGAGATACATTTCTGGTTACAAATTTGTCAGTCTCACGATGCTCACATGACCTTGACCACACCAGTATGCAAGTACAACGCACATGCGGATTGGCTAGCAAAGATTGCTACTGAACATACTGTCCCTACTCTGACCCCAACTGATGACCCAACCTTGGCAAAATGGGTCCACTAGACAGCCAGCCATTTAGGGGTCCAGGCCACTCATCAATGGGCACAGGATCGAGGTACTAACATCTCTCATGCATTAACAGAGGAGTGTTGTATGTGCCAACCGCAAAAAGAACAAACTGTTCCTAGGATGGTAACTGGAGAAATACCAAGGGGGAAAAGAACCAGCCCAGATTTGGCAGATAGATTACACCCCAAGATAAGGGATGTAAATATGTATGTTCATGTGTTGACACCTACACCTGTAAAACCCTAGATATTTTAAGCTTATACTATGGAATCCCGATGCAGATTCAAAGCGACAATGGGTCACATTTCAAGGGTAATGAAATGAGAAGATACTGTGTATTGAATAACAGAGTGGATATCACATTCCATACTACCCACAAGCATCTGGGCTAATTTTTTTTAAAGAACATTGAGAAAATTAAGCTCTAATAATTCGTATTGACATTGAAGGATGTGTATTAACTTACATAATTTGAACAACAGGCCCTTAGGAGGGAGTACACCTCTAGCCAGAAAGATGACCCCAAATCTGCAGATTAGAAAATGGCAAACACATGAGATCCAAAATACTGAATTTTGGACAGAGAGATGTCATCCCACAATATGATTTACATTGTATAGAGAATTTTAGGTTGAATAGTAGAGAGATAAGGAAAACCTCTACTGGGGTACGTATGAGAATCTCCAGGAATCATTTTGGGACAGATATTACCTAAACCAGAATTAGCAGCTCAAGGAGTACATGTATTGGCTGGAACGATAGACCCTAATTATCAAAGATAAATTTTTGTGACACTCCAGAATTTGGGTGAGAAACCTGTACAATTCTGTACTATAGTATAGTGCAAGTAATTATTATCCCCTATGAAAAAATACCCTTGGTGAAAACTGACCTCCTTCCTTCCACAATAACTCTCAGAGGAAAGGAAGGTTTTGGTTCTACTGATGGAATAAAATTGGGAGCTAAAGTATGCGTAAAATGGAAGCCAGATAACGTTCCAAAGGCTACATAAGTCATAGCCCATGGGAAGGACAATACTTTTAACAGTTGTCTATTCAGGGGAGCATAATTACCAAATTGGACCCCTGAACCATATATTTTACTGTTAATAGGGCTATGATAATAAATGCCACAAGCCACTCAGAGGGAAGGTGATCTTGTGTGATTAACAGATTTAAGTTTGTATTCCTGAGTTAGGCTATGAGATTGCATTTTTGCATAATTGGAGTCTCAATGAAGGCAGAGATGATTTTATTTGAAGGATAACAACCCATACTTACCTACCCCTTTTTGTTCTTTGTTCTGGTTAACTTTGTTGCTAGTTCTGTCTCCTTTAGACTTAGGTACCTTAAGTACCCTACACTTTCAGATGACTGACTGCCTAGGCACCTAGCATCCTGGACTCCTGCCAGCTTGCTAAATAACTGACCTCTCAAATGGGACTCTTGGGGTAGGTACAGGTCCAATTTCAGCAAGAAGCAGCTATGGAAAATGAGACCTTCACCCCTCAACCAAGATTTTGAGCCCAATTCGTTCAAGGGGCAGAATGATATCGTTCAGTGTACTTATTTTGATAATATCGTTCAGCATACTTATTTTGTATTACGGTATTATTGACACCTGTTTCCCATTGACCTATGTAATGGATAGAAATATCAAGGGGCCAACAAGTGAGCCATGTGGCCACTCTGATGAGATATTAAGTAAATCTTTGCAACAGTGATGTGTTCATTTCATGGGGGATTCTATTTTACAAAAAAAAGGGGAAGAAAGTTCATACCTATTTAGACACAAGTTGCCTATTGAATGAAAAAGCAATCAAGATCTTTCCCACCCATTTCAATAGGCTTGGGGGGGGGTTCTCACAGTCCTAGGGGGGAGCTGCTAAGACCAGAGCCAACAGTAGATGCCCAAATTCTGGTCGCTCAGTTGACATTCTAGTTGACAGAATGACATCTGGCAACTATATAAAAAGGAGAGAACGCAGCTTGGAGATTGAGACATAGTGGAGGGAGAAGTAGAAGCAGGAGGAAGGAGCAGCGGTGGCAGCAGAAGCAGCAGGCGCTACTAAAAGCGGGACTCACCCTCCTGGAGACCAGAGGGTGCTGAGCAAGGGCTTGAGGCCAGTGGGTAGTCTTCGTAGGGCTTGGCTTGCTGCCATAGGATTTCTCTGTAACCTCCTGGTCACTATTGTGAGATGGGCATATTGGTTTTGGAAGTTTCTTGCCAGGGTATCAAATTGGGGACACTGGTCCATGGGTCTGCTCTTTGACTCCTCTGCCTTCTACTTAAGGAGAACTCCTTACATCCTGCAATTCTGGACCATTCAGGTATATTCATGATTTTCTTTGAAGTCATGAATCCTGCCTTAATGATACAGGCAGCTAGGTGGTGCAGTGAGTAGAGCACCAGCCCTGGAGTCAGGAAGAACAGAGTTTGAACTTGACCTCAGACACTTGAACTTACTGTGTGACCTTGGGCATGTCACTTAACCCCTCAAAAAACTAGCCAACTGATTTCAAGGCCAGGTTTCACTCCCACTACTAGAAGCACTGAGGCATCCTTCACTAGCCTTAAGATGCACTGCCCTTTACAAACATAACAGAAAAATCCTCTTCCCAAAACACAAGGCCCCATCCAGCTAAAGCATCCAAGAAGCGTGAAAATTAGTTCTTGTCCCAAGTTAACATAGAAACCTTCCTCAGTTTTAGATCCCAAACATTTTCTTTTCCAAATCTGAAGAAGTTCTTGCCAATTCGTACCTCTCCATCTCTTTTTTCCGTTACCAGAAAGGTTTTTTGGGGGCCAAGACTTTTAAAAAGAATAGCACTGTGTTAACCCTAGGGTTATCTCATAACTGCCAGGCCTCTCTACTTTCCACTCTATTTCCTCCACTAACAAGCATATAATTCAGACGAACCATGGCAGTCATTCTGTGAAACTGCTCAACCAATTAACTGAATGCTTCACAGCCTCCAAGATCTTCTCTGGATAGGCCATCTGATCCAAAACATAGTAACTTAATAACTATTAACTATGTGTTCTTATCAGTGGGTGTAGCTTGAGAAGACTAAGAGGTGTGGAATGACAGAAGATGCAGGGAAGGCGCTGCTCAAGGAGACCCCTTCTATCTAGCTACACTCATTTGGACCTCTCCACCATGATATCTCCATGCTACCTACCTCTCCCTTCCCTCAGCTTTTCAAGCTTCCTTTTTTTGTGTGTTGTCTTTGCCCATTAGGACTGTAAGCTCCTTGAGGGTAGCAGTTGTCTCTTGGGATACCAAATGCTTAGGACAGTGCCAGGTATATGGTAGGCATTTAATGTTTACTGACTTGACTTAGGAGAAAAACTGTCTTACATCCACCAGCTAAGGGCTAGGCCAGGCCCTGTTGTTGCTAGATGCCTCCCCTCCTTTGTGCACTAGTACTGAGGAAAATCTTCCCCAAGAGTACATCCCCAAGGACCTGAATCATCTTGGAGGACCCTGGGTGGCTCCTGGCACCAGTGACCTTGGAAACATTCTATAGAAACTTCTGGTTAAGATGGCAACAAGAAAAGTTGTAATGGAACCCCCAAGTCTCCCACACATGAGAATACACTGTAAGAACATTTACACCAGGAACGCAGGTAACTGAACATAACAAAACAACATGACTGAAACTGGAGAGGTAATGCGCAACCAAAAGTGAAACTCCACGATGAGTTCCACAGAGTGGGGAAAAAAAAAAGGGGCTTGGCCATGAGACCTACACCTACAAGCACTGGAAAAAGAAATGAAGCAAGGAACAAAAAAAAAAACCCAAAATAATATTCAAGTCCTGGGGGCCCCAAGTGCTTTGAAGACATAGGAAGGTCATGGCTGTGGAACGTTGCCATCTATTTGCAGATTTTGTCCACCAAAAAAAAAAAAAATGATTCATCAGGTAGGATGACTTCGTGGCAGGGGCCCTGAGGTGGGACGCAGGAGGAAATGTAAGAACAAAAAAAAATACATACACATGTGTATACAAATTTAGGTTTCTAAAACAGTACCTCATCGTCAACCTTGACCAGTGCTTCTATCAAGTTGACTCTCCAGCATGCAACATTCCTATTATTCTGCTTAGGTCACGTAAAACCTCTCATTTAAGCTTTGTACCCTTATTTAATCTTTCTGTAGCATTCTGTCTTCATTATCTAATGAACGCTGTAAATTGTTAGTAGAAATGGTTTGTCAGATTTTTCTATTAAAGCAGGAAAAACTCTGCCTGTTAGATTCCTCATTGGAGGGGCTCTGGTAAGACAGGCACACCAAGACCAATATAACTGAAAAAACTGAAAGCATATTCTAATAAAGCATGCATATCCTTTGACCCAGTGGGCAAATACCTCAAAGCAATCAAAGCGTTCAAAGGAAGAAAAGATCCACAGACACAAAGCTATTCATAGCAACTTTATGTAATAGCAAACAATTGGAAACTAAGTAGTGCCCAGTAAATGGAAGAATGGCTAAGCACATTATTGCATACAAAAATGATGGAATATTCCTGCTGTGCTATAAAGAAATGATGAAAAAGGATAGATTCGGAAATACTTTCTAAGAAGCTGCATACATTTGCTGTATTTAACAGATCAGAAGCTCCATCACCCCAATCCCCTGACCACAATGTACCTCTCTTAACTAGCATCAGACAAGCCTGTCCCACACATACCCAAGGATCAGACTAATTACAAGTGTATACCACCCCACTGTCACGATTAGAAATTAATAAGCTTCCTTTATTCTTCTGCCTGAAGATATGTACCTCTTTACATTACACACAGACCTCAGGAAAATCCTCTTCCCAAAACACATGGTTATGGGGACATGGCATCCAGGAGGTATAAGGATGAGTTCCTGGCACTGCTGAAGTTAGGAAACTTCCAGACAGCAGTTCTTGATCTCCACAATTATTTTCTCTGACTTTTCCCCAATCCCAAGATTTCATTGCCTGGAAACGAATGCTATTTCCAACATCCTTGTCCGGGTACCATGTTATCCCTTGTCCATTAGATACAGGGTAACATGGTCCTCATTCAAAACAAGCACATCCCAGTTTGCTTCATTTTATCTCAAATCCATTTTTCAGGTGAGGAAAACAATGTTTAGAGTCCCACAGGGCAGAGCACGTTTCCTGTCTCTAGTTATTTTCCACTAGATTTCTTCTCCAATTAAAACAAGTACCACTGCCTTAAGGCCAGGTATAATTTCAATTCTGTCTCCTCCACCTCAGTAATAACTATACCCTTCTTATCAGTTGGTAACACCAGATAATTAAGAGTTATGAAAGGGTAGAAGATGCCAAGCATCCCTCCAACCTCCTGACCAGGAAGGTACTTGTTATAAAACTTGGTATGGAAGTGTTTCTCCCCTTCTAGGCAAGTAACAGCAAGAGAGCCCTCATCATCAGTAGTAGAAACAGTGAAGTTGCTTTACTCATCTGTCTGAAGGCATTCACCTGTTTCTAACACAGGCTAAAGGAAAATCCTTTTCCAGGCACATTACTGGGGTTGGGGCATGCAGGAAGCATGAGTTCTTGCTAACAATTAATTTAGAAACCTTCCACAGACAAGAGAATTCTTTGCCTGGAACCACCAGGCCACGTCTTCCCCCAGTCAGGTCATCCACTGACCCTAGCGTAAGTCACTCAACTTGAACAGCAGGTCTGTTTTGTTCTTGTTTTTCAGGGTTTACTTTTAACTTAAGTGCCTTGCACAGAGCAGGCAATTCACAGATGTTTGTGTAAGGGGGAAAAGGCTCAGACTACAATAGGCATAAAGCTGACTCCCAGAAGCATGTTACTTTTTTTGCCCTAGGAAGAGGAAACAGAGGGATATCGCTCTAATTGATCCCCCCCAGGACAAAGCAGTCTTCTCTTGGAGACTTCCCCATTTCCCCACTATCTCCTCCATGCTCAAAAAAGACAAATACCCCAAAACCAAACAAGTTCTTTGGGAAAGTTGTTAGACCAAGAAAAGTGAGTATGCTTCTGAAGCCAGAGCAGACAATGCCAAAGCCAGCCTGCTCCTCTCCTTCTGGTGCCTGACGTATTTTTGAGAATAACCATGGTTTATGATGTATGGATACAACTTTGGACAACTACGATGTCAACCAGGTTGGAACTCCTGACAACTTCAACCCAACCTCCTGACCAGAGGGGCACCTCTCACTTGGCTTGGGACATGTGCATCTCTCATCTACACCAGATGACTTGACTGGTAACAGCAAGGCTTCATCACCATTACTGGAAATACTGAAGCTTCCTGCACTCATCTCTAAAGATGTACACATGCTCAGGAAAAAGCTTTTCCTCCCCAAAGACCTGGCTGTGAGGTGCATCCAGAATGTGTGGCAATGAATTCTCGATAAATGAACTTTAGAACCTTTGACAGAAAAGTGTTTAATCCTACAAAATTATTTTCTCTCCCTTTCCCCCAATTCCAGAAATTCCTTGCCTGAAACTTCTAAGTCCATATCTTCAATCCCATGCCAGGCTCCCAATGGCTCTAATAAAAGCAAAGAAGATGGTTTCATTTTTTCAGTGTTTATATCCTCTGGCTTAACACAGTGCCTTTCACATTAACAGACAATAAGTACAGGTTTGTGAAAATTTATGCAGTACCCACCCATCTCTAAACAGAACCCAAAAAAAGAGGCCCATAAGCCCAGAGGGCATGATGGTGACTCCCTAAGGCTCTTATTTTCTCCCCAAAAGGGCACAGTCCTCCCAGAGACAACAGGAACAACCCTCCAGGAACAAAGTGTTCTTGCCCTGGAAATATCCCCCCCCTCCCCTTATTATTAGTAGCCTGCCTCTTCCACCCGTAAAGGGCACAACGGGCCAGAATCCAGCAAGAAGAACTTTTGGACTTTTGGAATACTGCTCCATCAACAAAGGAGGGGACCCCAGAGTTCAGGATGGTAGCAATACCCAACTAGTTTTCTCTTCTGCTGGTGTCCAACCTGTCTGTTGTAACTAAAAACATCCATGAAGCATAGGTGAGCTCCTGGAACGAGCGAACTTAGAAACCACTCAAACAGCATTTCTTAATTACCAAAATGACTTTCTCTGACTTACCTCCAAAAATTCTTTGCCATCACCACTCTACATTTCCATCCCCATGTCATGTTACCCATTAGCCCTAAGATAAGCACCTTGAGAACTAGGACTCATATCATTAGGTTGAGTACCTTGTATGTTAACAGATAACTTTATTGAATCTCATATACCCAGCTTTCAGAAAAGGAAAATAACTTTCAAGAGTCCCACAGGCCCAGTGTAGATTTCCAGGATGTTGCTACTTTCCCCAGAATGAGGAAGAGCCAACAGGGAAAATTTTTCTTCACATTTCCCCAGGACAAAGGCATTCTTCACCTTTCTGTGGTCTTGCCTGTCTCTTCCACTGTATTTCCACCCCCTTTAAAAGTACCCAACTCATAAGAGAAAAAGCTTTTGTTTTTTGGCTCAGGGAGATTTACATCCTGAGCCAGGAGGAGTACCTTCAACCAATATCACTGAACACTTAACTCTGAAAATTAGCTTTTGCTTCAGCCTTATCTTCAATACTTGTGCAACCCAGGTTTTGTCTGGGCACTCCCAAATTCCCTAACATGGGGAATATAAAGGGGGAAGAGGACAGCCTTTGATTAGGTGCATAATTAGAACTGGCTACATCTTTAAAACCGCAAGTCTTTCCGATGCGCTTGCTAGGTTTACATTCTTTCCCGCACTCATCCAGGAAGCATTAGTTTGTTTCACTCACAGCACGGATGCCATGAACTTAACTGCTGCTCCCTCTTCTACCCCAGTTGGGGATGTTTATTTCTGTTCCGTTTCATTGGGCCTTCTTAGTTTTTAGGTGCCAGCATGATCTGCAGCAGAGCCACTAGTAGTTTGAGCCATGGTGACCTTGGAGCCAGGATTCCAGGTGGGATGGTATACAGCAAACAACATTCTCAACTAGCAGTGAAGTCCTGAGAAAGCAGGGTAACTGAGAATCTAGCTTGAGAGAGACTTTGGACTTGGAATAAGGGTTGTGCTCTATAGGAACTGAGGTAAGTAAGCTATGAACTAATAAAACCTCAAAATTCATACAATTGTGAAATTAAGAAGCTTCCAGTTAACTTTTAATAGGAAGTGATTAATCTGCAATTTAATGACATGCTAATATAGATAACAGAATTCTATAAATGCCTTCCAAGCAAATGAACACTGTCATTTGGTCATGTCTGACTCTTCATGACCGAATTTGGGGTTTTCTTTGCAGAGATGTGAAAGTTTACATGACTTGCCCAGAGTCACATAGCTGGTTGTCTGAGGCCAGATTTGAATTCGAAAAGATGAATCTTCCTGAAGGCCCAGAACTATCCACTGAAGCACCTAGCTGCCCCAAGCAATAAAAACAGGCAATTAAAATCCTAATTTTGGCAGTACCTATTCTGTGTGAGATGACACCTCCAAAGATGGAATGCATGAAATCTCATAGATCAGCATTAACAGGATGAAGGTTCTCAATATTTTGTTGAGAGCGAACGTTAATTTTGAACCTCAATTAAGCAAAAAGTTATCCTCCAAGAAGGAATTCCGTTATTAGCCAACAGAAGTTTAACAAATGCTTACAGGAGTGAATCTAATAGCCTCTTTATCATAAGTGAAAAGGAAAAAGCCACAATGCTGACTCCCAGGGGCAGCCTCAATGAGGGAGACAGAAGAGAGCCATTTATCATACCGCGCCCCCCCTCCCCCTCCAAGGCACTCATGCCCTGGGGACTTAGCTCCCTGGTGTTCTCCACACTCTTCAACCCTTGAAGGAGGAAGGGCCACAACCAAGTACATCCTTTTGAAAGTGTTGCACCAATAATGCGAGTGCATTTCTGAGTCTACGGTCTACGCTGTTTTTAGAAAGAACTATAGCTTATCTGTGCATACAGCCTGAAAAACACTATGTCAAAGACATTAGAAAATGCTAAGCCCCAACCCAACCAGAAAAGCCATTCACACTTACGCTTATTTTCAAGTTCTCGTCTCCAGCAGAGGTCTAAGCTATTTAACAGTGAAGACCAGCCTCAGCACCACTGCTCAGACACTGAAACCCACCCTCATCTTCCTGAGGATGGGTATCTTCTACACGTGGCAGAGGAAAACCCTATTCCCAAAAGAAGTAGCCATGGGGGACTACAGCATCCAAGAGAAAAAGGGACGAATGAGGTCTTGGAACTAGTGAACTTAGAAAACTTCCACAGACAAGTTTTTGATATGTAAAATACCAGGCCCCAGGGTTTTCTTACCCAGATTTTCCACCTTCATCCACCCCCATGCCAGGTTACCCATTGGCCACAACAGAACGTAAAAACTTTTTCAGCCCCAGGACTGTTTTGCTTTGGGTTTTCAATGCTTACAGCTCCTAGAATGAGCACAGTGCTTTGCACGTAAGGCAGTTAATAGATGTTTACTGAATTGGACTGAACGCTAATTTTGGAGACTGAAGATTCAAAGGCCCACAGGCTTTTTAGCCAACTCCCTGAAGGCTGCCACTTTCTCCCCAATGCGGGAGAATCAACTTGGCTGGTCCTTCCTAAGATTCCTATAAGTCACTTTCCCCTTTACTGCGTATTTTATTCCCACCTCATCTAGTCTTCACTTTAAGATATAAAAATTTTGGAAAAATTCTTCACCAACAGGGTGGTTCTTATTCCAGGATTCGGGCAATGCCAAGTCAGTATTCTCCTCCCCATAACCTGTCTTGTTCACCTTAGACATAACTATAGGTTCTTGTCTGCGAACACAAGTCTAAGAAAAACGAAGAGATGTGAAAGAAAGTTAGAAGCTTCAAAAAAACCACTCTCCTGACCAGGAGAAAGGCACTTGCCGCTCAGCTTGTCTATCAGTCAACTATGACTCACACCCACCTGAGGACTGGGCTATTAAGGGCCAGATTAGACCCAGCTGGCCCTATCATAAAGCAGGACATTTCTGAAGCTCTCTGAAATTGTCCTTCCCACACTTACCATAGGAAAACCTATGATAAGCATGTAAACCAACAGCATCTGCCTGATTCAGATGAGCTCCTGCCACTATTAAACCCTCCACTGACAACTGACTCCTTAAGTTATTTTCTATCTCATTTCTCCAGCTTAAATTCCCCACCAGTCCCCAGTTCATCGCCATTTCAACACTTCTGCTTGGGAAAATAACAGCACCTTTACGTTGAAAGTTTTTCTTTTCTTCTTTGTGTGTCCTTGTATTCTTTGGGCCTTGCATGTGCATGATAGTTAATAACATACATGCAAAGTAGCCATTTTCCAGAGAATGTTAAACTAATAATCCAAATTCCCTTCGGCACAGAACACTCCTAGAAGGCTGCTGCCTACCCAAGGAGAAAAAGCCAACAGGGCAGGTTCTCTACTTCCAAAAAGAGGGTTTCTATTTCCCTTGAATCTCTCCCCTTCTCCCCGCCATCTCCTCATTTATACGTCAACGCTTTCTGAAACCTGCTCCCCAAATAAGTGAGTGAACTCTTCCGCGGCCTATCCTACCTACCCAAAGAATACCTATAGATTATTATTGTCCGTATAGCCCAGGGGAACTGTGACATCAAAGTTTAGAGGCCCTGGTAAATTACCAACCTCCTGTAACTTCACCAAGCTTGGAATACTTGGTTTTAGTTTTAAAATCTTCGAAGCCTGTCATGTAATTTTGTTTGAAGTGAATTTAATCTTTGAGCACTAACAGTACAGAATGAGTTTTCCTTCTAAGAAGGAGTAACATCTTCCTAATTAGGCAGATTCATGCATCTCTCTCTAGCTCTCACATTCCCATCTCCTCATTTTCTCCCCTCCCTCCTCTTTCTTCCACCCTAGAGCGGGGAACCCAATTTTAAAGAGGATGCCCACAGCATTTGCACTCCTAAAAGGTAAACAAACAGCTAGTTGCTAATAGAGTAAGCAAGAAGAGAGGACACCTTGTTGGGCCGAAAACAAGCGAGACCCAGATGTAAATTTAGATGTAGATTTATTGAAGCAAGCGACTGCTCGGAGTAATCACTCAAGTCGAACATTCCTGAGTAAAGAAAAGAGTATTTAAAGGGAAAGAACACAATTAGATTTCCGTGGAGATGAGGCCCACAAGCAGTGGGACAAGCTAAGGCAGGATTATTTGCGTGGAGAAGCGAACACAGATAGTGGGGTCTGTGGAGATGGGAGTACAGAGTGAGCTGGGGCAAGATGGAGAAACTGAAAGGGGGGGTAGGGCATAACAGCCTCAGGTACAGAATTTCTATACTTCACCTTGGGACTTCTAGATTACAACTACGGAAAGAGGACCCCAGCAGTGATGAGGATCCTTAAGAATTAAAAGTAATATTGAAGATTGCTTTTTCAGTACACCTTGTGAGGTCCCTTCCTGAGCCTGAGGGCATCCTAGAATCTCTCCCTTTATCTTGAATTACCATGTAACTTCCCCTTTATCTTGGACCTTGGAATTCCTAGTCTCCGGCCCCACCCTGGGTCATAAAACGTCTCTCTTGTCTTGTGTCAACTGTGGTCCTCTACCTGTGTTAGGATTACCCTATCCCTACAACTCCAACCCCCACAAGAAACTCTAAAGTCACCCTACAGGCTGTTATCTATGTATGTCTATGAAGTCCCGTTCCTTCCCCACGTCAGTGCCTTTGTTTAGCTCCTAGCTAAACCTCAGGCCTGCTGCTTTTGCGTCAATAAAGCTCCCAATAGCTACAGAGAAGGTCTAAGGTAATTCTTTCACATTTGAAGAACCGGCTCTCCCAACTCTGACCTCACCAGCAGTACCCCCCTTCCTTCTCCTGCCACCTCCTACCCTTCCCCCCTTCCTATGCTGTATCTTGCAAGTTGGGGGGGCAGGAAAAGGCTGCAAAGTGTTCTGCAGCCCTAGAGGTAACGTGGGGCAGTTTTCTGCAGCATTTTCAAGGACGTCTGTTTCGGGCTGGTGGCAAGGTTGCCCCGACAGCTTCGGAGGAAGGAAGAACACCTAGAACGGGGATGCTCTCTGCAGCATATTGGCGGCTTGGTTAGAGCCTGCAGCAAGTGGCCTAGCAGCCGCCCTCTGTCCCTAACGCAACCATGGCTGTAATACAGGAGGCAGTCACGGGGCTCCCACTTGTCGGGAAACCCCGCCGTTCCTTGAACGGCTTCCCCCTTTTTTGGGGGGGGGGGCAGTAAAGAACGAGGCAGGCCCTGCTGTGGAGGGAGCACCGCAGGCAGGAAGGCATGCACCACCCAGCCTGGGGCTCAGGGAGGAGAGAAGGCGCAGCGGCGGCAGCCAAGGCGACTCCCAGCCCAGACTAGGGCGCACGGAGAGCCCGGCGGGCCTGGCCTGCAGCCTCTCTATCCCCCCTCTCCTCTCCCAGGCCCAGCCCCCATCTCCCCCGAGGCTCTCTCAAGAACGACTCCAGGAAGGCTTCCCCCTGCGCCCAAGTCCCTGGAACTTCAGGAACAGACTGAGCAGGAGCCGGGCGTAGAGCGAGAAAAGACCCGCCCGAAGCTCCCCCCTGACTTCTCTAAAGTTCCAACTAAACTCCCATCTTCTACAGGAAGCCGCGAGGTAGCAGGGGCGGCCGGGCAGCGCTGCAGCGAGGAGACGCCTGGGATAAGCGTGAGGACGCCAAGCACCCGCCGCCCTGCCCCAGCTCGCTCTGCCGGTGCGTGCCCCTGCACTGACTTTAAAGGCTGAGGGCGTGGGCGGGGCAGCCTCGTTCTGGGGCCTGAGCGCAGCCTCGTTCCCATCACGGGGCAGACTATCCACCAATGAACAGCGTCCTTGGCAGATCCTCGCCCTGCCTCCTTCCCAGGGCAGCCTCTTTCTAAGAACTAGTTCCTAGGCCAGACAGGAAGGCGGGGTCTAAGGGGCTCCCCTCCCCCAAGTTGTAGTTAACCCAACTTTGACTTTCATCAATCACTCAACAAGCGTTTATTGAAGGTTTACTGTATACCAGACATTGTGCTAGGTTGTAAGGATGGGCTCAAAAGCATAATGAAACCCTTAAAGGGACTTAAGTTTTGTAGATTAGGGGCTCCTAACCAGGGGTCCATAAACTTTTTATCCTGATGTTTTAATAACTTTTTAAAAATTCTTAAAACTTATTTACATATTTTGAAAATTGTGCTTTCCAATAATTAAAATCATTTGAACAACAACAAAAGCAAGCACTCTGATTAATTGCATTTTACAGCTTCCCTGTGAATGGGACAGATAATTGTGAAGACTTCACAGGGTATGTCTAATGGAGAGGTTTGGGGATTTGGCCTTGTAATTTTGGGAAGGCGTGCCCTTCCCCCCCATCTCTCACAGATGTTAGAAGATAATGAACTTCCTGTGAGCTATTTGTTCTCTGCTCCAGGAAAGGTCTCTCCTTCCCCCACCCCATTTCTTTCTACCAAGACTTTCAGACGCCACCCTGGCAGTTGAGTTCTCATAGGGAAAAACCTGAACGAACCGGATCAATCTTGGTCCTCTGTGTAGTTTTCTCGCCTAGACTGTAAGCCCACCTCCCAGCCAATGGTGAGAAGGGATAGAGGTGGGTGGGAATCTTTTCCATTAAGACTATAAATTAAGGCAGGTTCCCTTTTACCTCGCCTCCTCCATTATGGAGGTGTGCCTGAATCTTGCAAGGTTTGTAGAATAAATTTACTTTGTTTCTCTTAAAGATGTCTCTCCTATTATTTAAAAATTTTGTCCCATACACCTGGACCTTGCTACAGTGATGCATTTTACTCTGTTAGCTAAATTTGCTGTAGTCACATCCAGGTCATTTTCTCTGGCTGTCTGCCTCCCCTGAAAAGCTCTCTCTTCATCTCTGCCTCCTGGCTTCCTGGAAGTCCCAACTAAAATCTCATGTTCTACAGGAATCCTTTCCTAAACCCTCTTAAATCTAATGCCTCCCCTCTTCTTTCCTGTTTATCCAGTATATTGCTTGTTTGCACACATCTGTTTGCTTGTTGTCTCTCTCATTAGATTGTGAGCTCCTTGAGGGGAGGGACTGTCTTTTGTCCCTTTCTGTAACCCCAGCACTTGACAGCGCCTGGAATATAAGTCCTTAATAAATGTTTAATGACTGACTGACCAATATGCAAGCTCTTTTTATGCCACCAAGACCAAAACTGACTAGACAGGCAGTGCTGCAAAGTCATCATTCAATCTCAGTAGTTATTTCTTCTTTTGATGTTGAGTCAGCAGTCACAGGTGATCTTTATCCAACCTATTGGCGTCTGATTACCAAGTTAATTAAAAGAAGTAACAAAAAAGGCAATCCTTGTGTAGCATTTAGTGTATATCGGCAAGACAAATTTCATTATAATTCACCCAAAACCTACTTGCTTCTGTTCAATTAATTCTTTTGAAGGCAGTGGGTTTCTCCTCTTGTGTTTCTGTCTTCAATTTAGAATTATCAGATTTCTGACTCCCAGCCATATCTGGTTTGTCATTTTTGCAAAGTAAGCAGCGATAGGGGAGAGACACCAATGAATCATATCTCCAAGGTGGCAGCTCTTGACTATATCAATAACCATATTTCAATATGTAATCCTTTGTATTTTACTTTATATATTTTATTTTCATTGCATTTCATGCATTTTAAAAACATTATTCTGAGAAGGGCCATAAATTCTGCCATACTGCCAATGGAGTCCACAACATAATAAAGGTTAAGAACTGTAGGGTACACATAAACATACATGTAACATGTATTAAAGGTAATTTGGGGGGAGGCCCTAGCAGCGAGGCGGATCAGGACCAGCCTTGTGTTGGAGGTAGACTTTGAGATGGGCTTTGAAGGATTCTAATAGGCAAAAGAGAAAAGGGAGTGCATTCCAGGCTCATACAATGAATCAGGTCCAGCATTCTAGCCTGTAGAGGCCTATTTTGGATGCATTGAAGTTGTGAGCTAACCCCCTCAGCTTTGTGTCATCTACAGGTTTCTTAAAGCATAGTCAGAATGGAATTTAGAGGCCACTCAGTCCAAACCCCTCATTTTACAGGTGAGGAAACATGAAACCCTGAAGATTACATTACTTGCCCAAGGTCAAACGAGTAGTAAGAATTAGAGGCAAGAATTCAGTGCCTAATAAAGTGTCAAACACATAAGGCTTGTTGAAAAGTCTATACACTTTCCTTGCCTTCCCTGGCTCAGTTCCCATTTAATTCTCTATCCCTTTCGACCCTGCTTTGGACCCCCCACTAGTTGAATGAATGAATGAATCAATGAATGAAGGAATCCATTGTAGAGGGATTAGGAGAGGGATTTAAGGGGAAGGGGTAGTTAGTACCCATCTTCCCCTCATCAAATGTCAGCCATCTTACCACTGATGAGTTCTTTCCAGAACTTCCATTTTGGAGAAAGGACCCAGACCAGGATCTCTGCTTCTCCATACTTAGCTATTAGGCCCCTCCCATGAAGATGTCTCCTACCCACCCCCATCCCTCAGTTTTTCAAAGCTTTCTTTTAAATTCCTTCCTCATTAGGATGTAAGCTGTTGAGGGCAAGAACTCTCTTTCTCTTCGCTTGTATTTGTATCCTGTGTTGGTAACCAAAAATGGGCTCCTTAGCACTTAGTTCAACAAGTGCCCTTGAATAATTTGGCTTTTGTTCCCTTTGAGTGATTCATTGAGCCTTACTAGGTGCTAAGCCCCAGGCCCAAACCCCTATTAGGTGTAAAAACTCAGTGGATGTGGATTGGCAAATAAGGTGGGGCCCAAGGTGGGGCTAACTCCAGGGAGGGCCTAGTTTACATATCTGGGAGAGCAGAGGCTTTTAGACCACGAGGGTTTAAGTCCGCCTCTTTGTGACGATTCTAGGTCACGTGGGTGAGTCGCATGTGTGACTCACTCCTGACACTAAAAAAGATATAAAAACCAGGGGTTGGCTGTCTATTCTTTGGAGCTCATTCCCGAAGCAGTGGTGACACTCGTGACTCTGGGCCAGCCCGTGTTCTGAGCTCCCGGGCTGAACCTAGATGTTGGTAACTATGAATTGTATTGGGTCTGTCTGTTGATGTTTGTACTTTATTTGTATTTTGTTCTGAAGTTCAGGGTGCTGGATTTTTCCCCTGAACTAAGTGAATGCTGTTTGTATGCTGGATTAAAGTAAGCTTGTCAACCCCTTCACCTTGCTTTCCTTAGTTAAGCAGATCAATAGAACCTGTGCTGTTGGCAGCTTTCTGGGTGCTGGCTGTGGGTGGATCTTACACCTCCACAGAAGCTGCTAGCCGGATTGTTGAAACATATCCCCAGCACTTACTAAAGTTCCTCCCACATGGTAAGTAAGCAAATAAATGCTTGTTTGACTTGACACCACCAGGGAACCTCCCTCCCCCTTCACTCTTAATGAAAGATCTGGTTTCATTCTTTCCTGAGAAAAGTAGATCTCACCGTTGTGGGCCCCCTCTTCCCCTAAAATACCCCTCAAAACCTCTCATTATTCCCTTCACCTTTCCTTTCTTGCAATATCCGATAAAGAAGTGCCTGGACTTGTTAAGGCCAAAACCTTGTTGTGTGCCCTGGGTGCTATCCTCTCCCATCTCCACCAACAGCCTGTTACTTCAATCATTCCTTCTTTCTCATCTTCAGTCTCTCCTTGTTTACTGGCTTCTGCCTCGATACCCACAAACTTTCAAAGGGATCCTTAAAAGACCTTCTTTTGAACTCAAAATGTTATGAAAGTTGATGTTGAAAACTAAAAATAAAATTTTATTTAAAAGACTCTCTCTGGATCCTGTCAGCCTATCAAGCTATTGTCTTTTACAGTCAAAATCCTTAAAAAAAAATCCACTTTCATTGCCCTCCCTGACTCAGTTCCTTCTTAATTCTCTATCCCTCGCTGTCCTGCTTTGGACCCCACTAATTGACCAACACAGCTCTCTTTGAGATGACCAGAGGTTTCTTAATTGCTAAATCCAGCTGCCTTTCCTCCATCCTCAGCCTCCTTGACCTCTCTATAGCTGTTAACCGCCCCATCCCTGGTGCACACTTTTCTCTCTGGTTTCTTATAATGCTGCTCTCTCCTAGGTCTTCGGTCTGATGGTCTCTTTCTTCCCTTCTTTGCCTGGATAATGAGAGAGAGGGAGAGAGGTACAGTGTAAAGAATGATGGTGAGGATCTAGAATGAATTAACTTCGTCTCTTTGGGCCTCCCTTGTCTTGTATGTAAAATGGAAGAGTTAGACTGGATTATTTCTGAGGTCCCTTCTAGCTATTACACTGTGATTTTATGGCCTGCCTTTCACGTCTATGTATCTGAGGCTACCCTAGGCTCTCTTTATTCAGTGATCTCCTCTGCCCCCACGAGTTCAATTTTCTTCCTGCCTCCAGGAGGACCTGAGTTCAAATCCGGCCTCAGACACTTGACACAATAGCTGCGTGACTTTGGGCAAGTCACTTAACCCTGATTGCCTCCCCTCCCCCCTCTAAAAAGAAGAAAAGAAAAGAACTCCCAACTCTATATATCCAGCTTAAGTCTCCTCTGCATTCTAGCTCTATAACACAAGCTGCCTGTTAGACATTTCCACCTGGATGTCCTATGGGCATAGAAAACTCAATTTGTCCAAAATAGAACTCATTATCTTTCCCTGTAAATGTATCCCTCCTAATAAGTTCTATAGGACATCTAGGTGGCCCTTTGGATACAGCTCTGAGCCTGAAGTTAGGAAGACCTATGTTCAAGTTTGACTTCAGATACTTACTGGGTGACCCTAGGCAAGTCCCTTAACCTTGTTTGCCTCAATTTCCTCATCTGTAAAATGAGCTGGAGAAGGAAATGGCAAATCACTCCACTATCTTTGCCTAGAAAACCCCAAATGGGGTCACAGAGACTCAGATGCAACTGAAATGACTGAACAACAACAAAGAAGTTCTAATTCAATACCATTCTAGTTATCCAGGTTCGCAACCTCACAGTCACATTTGAGTCTTCACTCTTCTTCATCTCACTTTCATAAATCAGTGCCAAACCTTAACGATTTTACCTACTCATAGCTCACATCCATTCCTTCCCTCTACTCAGTTAGCCACTACCCTGGTTCAGGATCTCAGTTTCTCTTGCCTGAATTATTGTAATAGCCTCTTAATTAGTTTCCATGATTCTAACTCTCATTCTCTAATCCATTTTCTGCATAGCTACAAAAATAGTCTTCCTAAAGCACAGCTGACTTCCCTGCTCAAGAATCTCCAGTGGCTCCCTATCACCTCTAGGATTAAACACAGACCCCACAGTTTGACATTTAAAGATCTTCCTTTTCTGGCCCAGGCCAACCTGTTCAGGCTTACTTCACTGTGCTCTCCATCGCACACTCAGTTCCAGCTGGATGGGAGCAGTGACTGTTTACCAGGCTCATGATCCCATCTCCTAACTCCATGATGTGGCACGGGCTTTTCTGCATGTCTAGAATGCAGTGTCCTCTTACTCGTAGACCCTCTAGGGTCCTTCGAGGCTCAATGCAGAGACTACCTCCTGCAGGAAGCTGCCTCCTTCCTCAAGTCGTATTTCATTATGTATATTTGTAGACTCCAGTAAGACTAGGTTCATTGAAGACATAAGCTAGGATGGGGTTTTTTCCATTATGAATTCTGAAGTTAACACCAGGTAAGATACACATTTCCAAATTCAGAGTAGAAACTACAAATGTCTATGATTTTGAGCTTCCTTTTGTTCTCAGTCTATAATAAATTCATCATGAAACTTTCTAAGCTGGCATTCTTTTGTTTCCTTGTGTGTGTTTTATTTTTAAAAATTGCTTCAGTGACCCTCATGACCCCCTTTTCCCAGCACCCCCCACAGTACCTTCCAATATAGAAAAAAAGACCTTAAAATGTTTATTAAATGGAAAGTGTGAGAGCCAAGACTGGAATTATCTAAAAAGCTGCAAACGACCAGCAGGGGGTATCTTGACTCCATTAATGATACCATTCCCTTGGACCACATGGAATAGTGGAAAGAGCCTTGGCCTGGAAATCAGGAAACCTGTGTGTATTCAAGATCAGTTCTTGGCCCTGGCTTTGTGACCTTACGCATCCCCCTGGAGCTACCCCCATCCCCATCCCCCATCTCTCTGGGTATCAGTTTTTCACCTCTACAAATGGGGATAATACCTGCCCTGCCTGCTAGAGGGAGCTAGGTAGTTCCGTGGGCAGAGCAACGGGCCTGGAATCAGGAGGATCTGAGTTCAAATCCAGCCTCAGACACTTACTAGCTGTGTTACTCTGGAAAAGTCACTTAGCCTGTTTCCCCATCTGTAAAATGGGGATAATAATAATACCTACCCACCCAGGGTTGTTATAAGGATCAGATGAGATGATTGCAAAGGAGTTAGCACAGTGCCTGGGACATAACTTATCATGTTAGCTATTTACATTATTACAAAGCAATTATAGTAAGTGCTATAGAAATGTTAGCTATTATGTTATATATAATTATGTATTATTAATATATACATTATACATATAACAATATATACACATATTATTATATTATAAAGCTAGGAGATAAGAGAACCAGAACTCAAACCCAAGCTTTCAAATTCTTTAATCCTTTTTCTTTCCACTACATCACAAATCCGTTAGACGAGTTCAAGGATTGGCAAACCTTGGCCCGTAAGGCCCAATCGGCCTGAGGTAATAATGCGTTTCAAATTTTACAGTAATCGTATTTATGAAGTTGATTTCTGAACCCAAGTATAAGATCTTATCGTTCACCCTATTAAAATTTTCTTTCAGTCTAATGTTCTAGCAGAGCCTTCCTTTTGTCCAAATCCTTTCTAATCTCGATTAGAGCACGTGGGCCACCCCTTCCAGCTTTGTGTCATCTCCACATTTGGTATATATGCCGTCGATGCTGTATTCCATGTCCCTGATGAAAACATCAAGCCAGCACGAGGCACGGGGGGTCCTTATGGCTCCCAATGGAGGCATCTTCCCAAGGCGATGGCTACTCTGAGGCCCACATCACTCCCACTTATCCGCAAGAATATCATGAAAATTTATTAAATACTTTTCTTAAATCTAGGTCACCTCTTATGTGCACCATCCCTAGATCTACCAGTCCATTAATCCTGCCAAAAAGAAATTAGGGTTTAGTCTGGCATGACTATTCTTGATTAAAAACTATGTAAGCTCTTTTCTTTTCTAGATGCTCATTAACCATCCTTTTAATGATACATCCTAGAATTCTTCCAGAGAGTCAAAGTCCAGTTCACTGGCCTATCATTTACAGAATCCATTCTCTTCCCTGTTTTGAAAATTGGAACTTTTCCCACCTAATCCTGAATTACCTCTGCCTGTGTCCATGATCAAATCCTGCCTTAGAGGATCATAACAACACTTTCCTCAGAATTGTTGTGAGGATCAAATGAGGTAACATATACTCATGCTTTGCAAACCTTGACATGCTACATAAATGTGAGCTACTATAATTATATCCATGTTATCATAGCTAATACTTCTAGATGCACTTTATATGTATTATCTCATTAGATCCCCACAATGACCTTAGGACGGGGGTGTTATCATTATCCCCATTTTATAGATGGGGAAACTCATAAGTTTAGTGACTTGTCCAGAGTTACACAGCTAGTAGTATCTGAGGCTGGATTTGAACTCAGGTCTTCTGATTTTATATACAATGCTCTATCCATTTTCTGACCTAGCCACTTCCTTGTGGCTAGTGTTGGCTGGCTCTTGGTGATTCCTCTCCTCCTGCTTGTTGGCTAGACTAAATGCACCATCACTTTAAAAATCAGCTAATGGATTTTACCAGGAATCTACATCTGGCTCACCAGCCTGCACCATTTGAAAATATTCCCATTCTAAGGGATCCATATGTACAAAAATATTTACAGCAGCTCTTTTTGTGGTAGCAAAGAATTGGAAATCAAGGGGATGCCCATCAATTGGGGATTGGCTAAACAAGTTGTGGTATTCATATGAATGTGATGGAATACTATTGTGCGATAAGAAATGGGGAAGATACAGACTTTATAACAACCTGGAAAGGCCCACATCATATGATGCTGAGTGAGCGGAGCAGAACCAGAATATTGTACACAGGCACAGACATATTGATTCTGTGATGACTAATTTTGATAGACTTGGCTCTCCTCAGCAATACAAAGTTCAAAGACAGCTCCAAAGGACTCATGATGGAAAAAGCTGTCTATATCCAGAAAAAGAACTATGGAGTCTGAATGCAGATTGAGGCAAACTATTTGCTCTCTTTTTTTTGGTTTTGTTTCTTCTTTCTCATGATTCATTCCATTGGTCATAATTCTTCTTTACAACTTGTCTATTGTGTAAATAAGTTTAATGCAAAGGTATGTGTAGAAGATATATCAGATTCCATGCTGTCTTGGGGGGAGGAGAAGAAAATCTGGAACTCAAAAACATGCAGAACTGAGTGTTGTAAACTAAAAATAAAAAATCTTAATTAAAAAAAAAATTCCCATTCTTCCCCTTCCTGAAAATTGGGACATTCCCCAGCTCCAGGCCACTGGTACCTCTCTTGCTTGCTGCCGTTCTTCAAAAATTGCTCAGCAATCGAAGTTAAAAATCCTTTTAGTACCCAGTGACGACTTTGATCTATGGCCAGAAACTGAGATTCATTAAGTGGCTACTAGGTGCTTGCTTAACTCTCTTCTTAGTTTGGGTTTCAATTGCCTGTTAAACATTTTTGTTCCATCCTTCCCTGTCATGGGAGGCCTCCAATGACCCCTCATCAGGGATACTGTAGAAGGGCAGTCTTCTCAGATTAAGGGTCCAGCTAGATGTCTTTTGAGATTCCCCCATGACTCACTCTGTAATTTTAGGCTTCAGTGAATGTTTCTTGAAAAAATTGCTCTTCTGGCTTCCCTACTTGACTATAAACTCCCTGGGGGTAAGGGACCAAGTCTCTATTTAAAGGAGCTGCTCTTTTTTATTTTTTTGGTTTTTAAGTAGGGCAATTGGGGTTAAATGACTTGCCCAAGGTCACACAGCTAGTACATGTGTCAAGTGTCTGAGGCTGGATTTGAACTCAGGTCCTTCCTGACTCCAGGGCCAGTGCTGTACTCACTGCGCCACCTAGCTGCCCCCTGGAGCTGATCTTTTTGCCAGGCTGCTACCTGTTCTGAAAGGTCAGAAGGTCCACAGTAGGATGCCCACCACCAGGAGAAGTCCTGGCAAATACAAGAATGCCTAAATGGCCAATAAAGAAAGAATCAGTGAGTTTGATGCAAAATTATTCTTTATCCATAATAATAGAAACAAGTGATACGCTTACATAAATCTTTACCATTTATAACAGGTCTTCCTCATGATTATCTTAGGGTAGGTCATCCAAAGTATCATTATCCTTAGCTCATATGTAAGGAAACTGGGACTTAGTAAATTGACCTCTGTAGGTCACATAGCTCATAAATGGCAGAACCAGACCTTAAATTTGGCTCTTCCAATCATAGACCCAGGATTCTTTCTTTCTACTGTATCACAGGATCACAGATTTAGAGCTTGGAGTGACTTTTTTTGGAGAGGGGATGGCAGGGCAATTGGGGTTAAGTGACTTGCCCAAGGTCACACAGCTAGTAAGTGTGTCAAGTGTCTGAGGCTGGATTTGAACTCAGGTCCTTCCTGACTCCAGGGCCAGTGCTGTACTCACTGCGCCACCTAGCTGCCCCCTGGAGCTGATCTTTTTGCCAGGCTGCTACCTGTTCTGAAAGGTCAGAAGGTCCACAGTAGGATGCCCACCACCAGGAGAAGTCCTGGCAAATACAAGAATGCCTAAATGGCCAATAAAGAAAGAATCAGTGAGTTTGATGCAAAATTATTCTTTATCCATAATAATAGAAACAAGTGATACGCTTACATAAATCTTTACCATTTATAACAGGTCTTCCTCATGATTATCTTAGGGTAGGTCATCCAAAGTATCATTATCCTTAGCTCATATGTAAGGAAACTGGGACTTAGTAAATTGACCTCTGTAGGTCACATAGCTCATAAATGGCAGAACCAGACCTTAAATTTGGCTCTTCCAATCATAGACCCAGGATTCTTTCTTTCTACTGTATCACAGGATCACAGATTTAGAGCTTGGAGTGACTTTTTTTGGAGAGGGGATGGCAGGGCAATTGGGGTTAAGTGACTTGCCCAAGGTCACACAGCTAGTAAGTGTGTCAAGTGTCTGAGGCCAGATTTGAACTCAGGTCCTCCTGACTGTAGGGTCGGTGCTCCACTCACTGTGCCACCTAGCTGCCCCATACTTGGAGTGACTTTTAAAGGATATCTAGTTCAACACCTTGATTTTATAGATGTGGAAATTGAGGCCCAGAGAGGTCAGGGCCACATAGGTAATAAATAGCAAAGCCAGGATACAAATCCAGGTCCTCTATGTTGTTGTTGTCTAGTTGTGTCTGACTCTTCCAAGGGGTTTTCTTGGCAAAGATAATGGAATGCTTTGCTATTTCCTTCTCCAGTGGATAAAGGCAAAAAGAGGTTAAGTGACTTACTCAAGGTCAAACAACTAGTAAAAGTCTGAGGCCAGATTTGAACTGAGGTCTTCCTGACTCCAGGCCTTTATCCACTTTATCCACTGAGCCATCCAGCTGCTCCCAGATTCTCCATATTAGAGTAATATTTTCAGTGCCTCATGCTTGTGTGTCTGTGTGTGTATGTCCACATGCACTTGTGTGTGTGTATGTGCATATACACATGCATGGAGACTCTTTATACCCACCAATGTTAAAAACGGTGGGTGGAGAATGAGGATGCAGTGTACAGTCCACTCAGAATTCATAGATTTAGAGTTAAAGGGACCCAAGCAGCTCACCTAGTCCAATTCTTTCTTTTTACCAATAGGGGACCTGAAGCTTAAGAGACTTGGTCAAGGTCCCATAGACAGGCAGTGTCAGAGCAAGATTCAAACCCTGGTCCTCTGACTCCAAACCCCTAGGATACTATACTTAAAGGAGAGAGGCTCAGGAGGGATACCCACAACCTGCCATCTGCTAGAACTGAGTTCTCCCAGGTGGGACATGCTACCTCTTTCTTGACCCCAGAAGATTTTATATAAAGAAAGATGACACCCATATAGTATTTTCATCTCCTTTTATTGAAGGAAATAAAAACTTGTGCTACGGAGTCTGGGACACCTTCAGAGTAGGACTCAGTGGCCAACAGGCCTGATGGGAGGCCACGGCTAACAATGCCAGCCCAGGCCCTGTCAAGGTGGGAGAACAGGCTACAGAAGGGGTAGATGTGAGCCAACCATTCCAACCGCACATGGAAAGCCAACAGCCAGGCCACGCATCTCCTGGGACAGCATCTCCTTCACGGCTGCCAAAAACATCATCTCACGCTATTCCTCTTGCGCTGTAAAAGCCAAGTTTATTCAATCCTCCCTGTAACCAAGCGTGCCCCAGATCTGGCAATACTTGAATTCTCCCCCTTGGCTCATCTGCCTTGAAGAGCCAACCTCATCGTCCGGCTAAAAATTCTAGGCTGAAACCAATTTGAGTTCTCTCTAAAAATAATCCATAATAAGTTGGCAGAGGCATAACCACCCTAAAAGAAGAAAAAATGGCTCGACAAATTTCCCCACCCTCAGCTTTCTCTCATGTTACCCCCCTCACCCAACATGTGTCCTTGGAAACTTCTCGGTGGCACGAAACATGTAGAAAATAATGCTGAGAGGGAGCGAGCTTCAGGGGAGAAGGGGGCCAGTACAGGAGCAAAACTGAAACCTGTTACATTAGGCAAGGCTGGTTCACAAAAAAAGCACAGGGACCTTTATTGGGCCAAGTCCTCCCAATGGTCACAAGCAGTGCACAGACACTGAAAAGTCCAGGTCTCACCCGCCAATGGGCCAGAGGGGCTCGAGTCAGGCTCCAGGAAGCAAAGCCATACCCTATCCTCTGTTGGCTAAAGCTGCTCACCATTCTTCCAGTATGTTCCAGTCTTTGATTTAAAATGAGGTTGGCAGATATGGCAAAGAAATATGGAAGCCTTCACTACTGGGAGAGATAGGCTATCACAGGATCAGGCCCCCCAACAGTTCTATTTTCTTTGTAGGATGACAATAAAAGTTATAGGGAGAGAAGGAAAATATTTTGCTATGTGGAAATCGGGTTCGGCGGCTCTCCGTGAAGATGCCAGACCATCCATACGCAATCTTTGCCTCCTGGCCCATGGCAGAGAGGGCAGGTTCTTGGCTTAGAAGCAGCAACAGACGGATTGGTGTCTCCATCCCAGATCTCTCACTGACGTTGGACCAAAGCTATTTTTGCCAACCTTTACCCAAGGTTCTCAGGCTCAAGAGCTCTAGGCGAGCAGGGAGAGGAGGACGACGACGAGGAGGCGGGGACCAGGAGCGCACCAGGGATCGAAGGTCTCTGCGGGAACGTTTCACAGCAGGCTTGGCAGGTGGATGCTAGGGAGGGTTGGGGGTTCTAATGGTTGTTTTTGGTGGCCTCCTTTGCAGCGGCAATCAGGGGTGTGAGGCTGGAGAGAGGTTTGGCGAGTTTCAAGAACTGATGCTAGAAGAATCAAAGAAAAGAAAAAGAAAGTCATTGTGGGAAATGCGCCGCCCCCCCCCCCCTTATTCAGAGCACACAAGAAACAAAGGCTCATTGACTTGACACTAAAGATCTGTCCATACAGGATGTGAAGACTGAGACAGTCTCCAAACAGTAACTAGTAATTGTATAGTTCTTTTATGACTTGGCAAGTCCCAAACATTATCCCACTTGGGTCTTATAACAACCCACTGCGGCAGGTGCCACAGTTACCATTACTTCCTATTTACAGACGAAGCGACTGGCTCTCGGTCATATAAGACAGTGAGCGTCAGAGATGAGTTGGAAGCCCAACCTGGTATTCCTGATACACCAAGTATTACAGATAAGAAAACAGTGTGTTGGAATGGAAAGAAAACTGAATGGGAGTCCAGGGACCTTAGTTCAAATCCTGATTCTGCCTGAGTACTCTCTAAGGAAGTCACTGAACCTCTCTGGGCCTCAGTTTCCTCATCTGTAAAATGAGGGAGTGGGGTTCAAAGAATTCTAAGGTTCCTTTCAGCTCTAGATATAGGATCCTATGACTCCAGCCCCCAGCCCCTATCTCCTACATCTTGCCTCCAGAATTCTAAAGACGCCTTTCAAGAGTCCAAACTGTCTCCTCAAACATTATTTCCATCAGACCCACCGAAGTGCTAATATACTAACTGGGGGCATTTAAGCATCCCTATTAAATTATAAGGGGATGGCAATGAGCAAGGCTGCCTGGACAGACCCCTATCACTATTATACCTTATGTAACATTGCATCTCCCCTAGTACCCAGCATTGAGCTCTGCGTACAGTAGGTACTCACTAACTGCAAGCTTTTGTTATCATGCCCAGTTATGGGAAACTCACTTTGAGAGAAGTATTAACGAGCATAGGGCAGCTGGCGGCTCAGTGGAGTTAGGAGGACCTGAGTTCAAATCGAGCTTCAGACACTTAGTTAGCTATGTGACCCTGGGCAAGTTACTTAATCCTGTCTGCCTCAGGTTCTCATCTGTAAAAGGAGCTGGAGAAGGAAAAGGCAAACCACTCCAGTATCTCTGCCAAGAAAACCCCAATTGGGATCAGAGAGTCAAACACAACTGAAAACCACTCAACAACAACAAACACTGACAAGCTTGAGTGCATCCAGGGAAAGGTGCCCAGGGCAGTAAGAGAACTCTAAACTAGAGGTGTCAAACACACTACATGAGGCCCACAACACCCCCAGGTGTAGCCAGAACCAGATTAAAATGTGATTGAGAAATATTTCACAAAATAAATGAAAAGACCCTAAAACACAGATACCTTTACATTTTAAAACTAAGTCACTCTGCAGCCCTCAGGGATCCTTCTGTATGGATTAGAGTTTGACACACTGCCGTAACTGTATCACAAGAAGGACGGGATAGATTAAATAGTAATCAGTTTAGACTGGAAAAAGGAAGGTTTAAAGACTGCGGTCTTTACACACATGGAGGACTGTAATAAGGAATAGTTTCACTCTACTGGGGAATGTGAGAGGGGAAGCTCAGAACTAGGGGCAATAGGAGGAAGTTACAGGAGGAGCTTTTAGCTCAAATGCAAGAAGAAATCTCTAATAATAAGAAATATGCAACAAAAAAAAGAGGAAAAAATAAAGTTTCCTGTCACCAGAGGTGCTAAAGCTGAGGAGGGATGCCGGCGCTTCTCAAGGAGACCTCAAGTAAGGGCTAGTCTAGCCAACTTCTGTGGTCTCCTCCAGCTCTGAGGTGCTAGGACGCCAGGTAGCCACAATGACGTAGAAATAATAACAATGATGATGATGATAATAGCTAGCAGTCGGCACCAACAGCCAGCGCGTCAACAATCACTAGCATTTCATCACGTTGACAATTGCTGGCGTGTCAATAACAAAAGTGATTGCTAGCCTTTTATCAGAAACTGGCATGCCAACCACAACAGCCAGCGTGTGTAGCCCTTTAATGTTTATCAAGTGCTTTCTGTTATCTCATTTGACACAGGTGTTACTTGAACCACCACAGCCAAATAACAGCTACATTCTTGCAAAAGTTCCCCTACTTTCCCTCACCGGCTCCTTTCACAACTAAATAGGGTTCTTCCGCTGAGGTGCCTGAGCTGGACTATTTCTAGGTGTGGTTTCTCTTTCTGGGGAGAGTTCAGAAGTGGTGACGTTTTTTCAGCATACAGCAGAATCCAATTATAATCTTAACACCTTTGGATGTGGAGTCTTCTAAATTTAAGCTGTCATGGCAAAGAGAGAACAAGGCCTCGGAAAGGAGAACTAAGAACAATATATGATAAAAATAATAATAGCCGGCTTTATGTAATGCTTTAAAGTCTGCAAGGCATTTTAATAGAATAACGTAATTGCTAGCATTTATACAGCACTTTAAGGTTTGCAAAGCACTATACGTATGCTGTCTCATTTGATCCTTTACAGCCCTGTGAGCTAGGTGCCGTTACTACCTCCACTATAAGGAGGAGAAGACTGAGGTGGTGAAACATTAAGAGGCTCAGAGTCACACAGCTAAGCAAACGTCTAAGGCAGGATTGGAACTTAGGTCTTCCTAACTCTAAATTCATTGTTCTACCCACTGTGCAACCTAGCCTCAGAATAATCCTGTGAGGTAGGTGCTACAATATCCATTTTAAAGCTGTAGGAACTGAGGCAGACAGAAATTAAGTGACTTGTCCAGGGTCATACAGTGAGTATCAGAGGCAGGATTTGAACCCAGGTCTTCCTGACTTGTCAAGTATAAGAAGAATTCTTTTCATGTATGGTGACCAAAGTTCTTTCCAACTCTAAAATTCTGTAATTCTGAGTCCAGCAACTGACTGCACCATGCTGCTTTTCAGGAGGCAGATTTCAGTTCAATATGAGAAAACTTCCTAATAACCACATCTACAATGCAATGGGCTGCCTTATAAGGTAATGAGCTCCCCGTCACTGGACTGATGCAATGTGAAGCCCCTTCTGGATCAGAGGTTCTATCGTTACATGGCGTAGACACATAAACATGCCATAAAACCTTTGGAGGACTGCTGGACTCTCAACAGCACCACGGTATGTGTAGAGATGCATGGTTGCCTTCAATTTTTCTCATGCTTGTAAATTCTTTAACTATACTTTTGTCATTTCCAACTAGATGTTTTGGAATCAGTCACGTGGTGCAGGAATCAGCCTGCCTCTGACACTTATGAGTCATGAGACCACAGCCAAGTCATTGATCATCTCTGTGCCTTAGACATCAGGGAAGGAAGTTTCCACACTGGAAATTCCCCATGCTGATGAAATCACAAGGCTGGACATTGTCACCTGCATGTCCCTCCCATAAGCATCTCACACTCAAAATGTCCAAAATAGAACTCAGTTGTCTTTCCCCCTAAACCCATCCCTCTTGTGGGAGTGACTTTTCGTAGGTCACAAGGGCAATAAGTGGAAGAGTCAGGATTTGAACCCAAGTCTGCCAACTCCAAATCCAGTGTTCTTCCCAATGTGCTTTGCACTATGTACCCAAGAGTCACTTAATAATATTTTCCTACTTCTGGGTGCATGGAGGCACACATTGACAGAAATGCCCACAGTGACTGATGAACCCATAGGCATAACCAATAAGCACCAATTCATTCACTCATTTATTGACTTATTCATCCATCCATTTATTTATTTGCTCAGTTGTGTTCATTTTCTCATTTGTTTAAACCAACCCAGGTGTCCATTCTTATCTGCCTTACTTCTAATTGGTATAATCATGGGTGCTTGGATTTTTCTTACCGTTGGCAGTTCCTACCAGAGTAGCTTCTTTCTCATCCCAGGCTATAAAGGAGCGTACCCTCAGAAGGGGCAGGGAGCCACTTGGGATCAGTCTCTAGTCCTGGCAAAGGCAGCTAGCCCCTGGTTACATCCCACTCATGCCACCGAATGTCACGTAATCAGAACAGATGGGACCTACCGTGGCCCTGTCACGGGCTGGCATGTGCATCCTCACTGTACCCTGCGGTACAATGCCAACAAATCCTAGTTAGGTGAGTTCCCGGGGGGTGTGTGAGTCATGTACCTTTTGAATCCATATGTGAACTGATACAATATCTCCTCCTTAGTGCCTCTCAGATGAGGGGATCTAGAGTTGGAAGGGACCTTAAAAAAGACATCTAGTCCAGTTCCCCCATTTTACAGATAAGGAAACTGAGACCCAGAGAGATTAAGTGACTTGTCACAAAGGTAATAAATGGCAGAGCCAGGATTTGAACCCTAGCTGCTGACTTCAAACCCAGTGTTCTTCCCACTCTGCCATGATCCGTGTACCCAGGAGTCACTTAATAATTGTTGGCTGAATGAATGGTTCTCCCTGCTACTGGTATCTCCCCTCTCTCATAATAGCATTTATATATAGCCTCTTAAGGTTTGCAAAACATTATTTTTATATATATATATATATATATATATACATATATATATATATATAATCTTGTTTGATCCTCATGATGACCCTGTGAATTGCTATTATTACATCCATTTTACAGATGAGAAAACTGAGGCTGGGAGAGGTTAGGAGACTTGTCCAGAGTCACACAGATTACTAAGTGTCTGAAGCAGGATTTGAACCCAGGTCTTTCTATCGTGTACACCACCTAGCTACTTTAATGCATTGTGCAGAGGCTATTAAACATAGCTTCTTCATTCCCACTTATAGGACATCACCCAGCCCCCTGCTCCTAAAGCTTCAGTGGCTCCACATGCATGCAGGTTAAAGCCTATAGGCCTTAGACTAAATTCTAAGGCCTTTCACAATGGATATTCCTAATCTTATCTCAAGCTACCTTCCAGGCAAATGGGTACAAACACTGTACACCAAAGAATTCTCAAGATTTTCCCCTCTTCTTGCTTTTGGTCTCATTCTTCTCTCTGCCTGGAATACCCTTGCCCTGCCAGCTCTGGCTATCTGATTCCGACCCATCCTTCAAGGCCCAGTTCTAAGGCCACCTCCACCATGAAGCCTTCCCTTTTCCTCCAAGGTGGAAGTGATCTTTCCCACCTCAGAAGATGCATTGCATCTTATAGCATTTCCCCCCCTGGTCTTTCATACTGTCCTGGATAGCTGTCACTCCCTGAGTTTTCTCTCTCCTCCCAGACTGTGAATTCCATCAAGGTAGGGACAGGCTACACCTCACTCATCACTAGATAGTCTCCATTGTTTAGCACATGACATGCCCCAAAGAAGTTTAGAAAATGTTTGTGGTTCCTACCCACCCTTTAAAGCCCAGCTCAAAAGCTACAGAACTATCCAATTTAGAATGGGAAAAGAGCCTAAGCAAACATAGAGCCACAGGTTTACAAGTGAAAGGGACCTCAGATGTCATCTCTTCTTTTTTTTTTTTTTGAGGTCATCTTTTCAAATCCTCTCATTTTACAGAAAAAGAAACCAGTATCACACATTAAGTGACAGAGGCAAAGTTTTCCTGCTCTAAAACTAGGGTTCTTTAAAGTTAGCAGACCACTAATGTCAAATTCTAATAGAAGCAGGTCCCCATGGGCCACACAGTGACTTAGAAAACCATAAATTAACATTATCTATGTTGTGTTGTATTTTTATTTATTTTGTTAAACATTTCCTAATTACATTTTAATCTGGTTTGCTACCACTCAGGAGTGATGTTGCCCATAAGTTTGACACATCTGTCCTGGACTAGACCACACCTCTTCCTTGATGTCCACCACCCCCAGTCCCTTAGACCTGGTTGCTGGCAATTTCCCTCCCCATGGAACGCTTTTTTGCACTCTCTCTGAAGGAAGTGCTTGTCCTATGTGTAATAATGATCTGTGTGTGTCTTATCTCCCTGCTAGATTATAAGCTCCAAGAAGGCAGGAACCATCTTTTTTTAAAAAATTCCTATCTCTCCCATCACCTCACACAGTGTTCTGCGTGTTATAAGCGCCCAAGTGTTTGCTGAGCGACTAAATGAATGAATGAGTGCCCCCTCTGCGCTTTATGACAGAATGAGCTGGGATAAGGACACAGGCTGAGCCAGGAACCCAGAGCCCCACCAATCTGGGTGTTACCTGTAACAGCTCTTTGGCTGACCCTCTCTTCTCCACATCCATCTCAAGACAGCGGTTCAGGAAATCCCGGAAGATGGCGGACAGCTTCTCTGGATTCTGAAGCTCAGGAGTACCGTTAGTAGCAATGAGGTATAGGGCCTGTCAGAACAAAGAGAGATGATACTCTGGAGGCCATCATTTGATATATTCTACATGTACAAAAACACAGTCAGCGTATCTCCATCCCTCCACTAGACAATGTCCTGACTGGACTTTCCCTTCAGCCTACCACGACCCAGATGCTGGTACAAAAATATGAGTGTATATTTCTGTAATGTGTCCAGGTGACATATGTGTACACACATACCCGTGTGTATATACCCACAGTTAATATACATACATGCATTTGCATGTGGACACACACATGCACACACACACACCCCACGTGTCCCTCAGTGCAATTTCAAGCTTTAACAGGTTACAACTACACAAAGACTCTTGGGACACCCTATATATAATAACTCGGATTTCTATGGCCTTTTAAGGTTTACGTTCTCCTCCATATCACCTTGTGAGGGAAGTAATGCAAACATGACTCTCCCCATTTTCAAGATAAAAAGCCCCAAAATAACTTGATAATAAATGTCTTAAAGTGAGGACTTGAACTCTGGGTCTTCCTACTCTTGGACTGGTCTTCCTACTCGTGGTTTCCTCCCAGCTCAGGACACTAAACAATCACTGTGCCCATCTCTGCAGCACATGAGGCTCACACAGCATTTCCCCCACTGACCCCCAGGGTCCAGGAGAGCCAGGAAGACTGGCCTTGCTTTCCACGTGCCCCTGTAAGCTCAATCTGGGGAGATGAGTCATCCTCCTGGGGCCTTTCTTCTCCATCTCACCAGTGTCCCATTGAGGTATTGGGAGAATGTCAACTCTTAGAAGGCAAAAACACCTTCACTTCTGTCTTTATAACGCCTTCATTTAGTACAGTACCTGGCACATACTGAGTGTCACGATTATTTGTGGATTGCTTGACAGATTGTTGGGACAGCCAGGTGGCGCAGTGGATAGAGCACCGGGCCTGGAGTCAGGAAGACCTGAGTTCAAATCCAGCCTTAGACGCTTACTAGCTATGTGACCCTGAGCAAGTCATTTAACCCTCTCTGCCGCAGTTTCCTTATCTGTAGAATGTGCTGGAGAAAGAAATGGCAAACCATTCCAGTAGCTGTGCCAAGGAAACCTCAAATGGGATCATGAAGAGTCAGACATGACTGAACAACAACAATGGCAGATTGTTGGAGGCAACCTTGGGTTCTACCCAAGTGGAAAGGCTTTGAATAGGGTTCTGACCACCGACTATGCCTATTTTGTGAGAAGTGGCCTAGCTAAGTGTGGAAGGACCACCTGGTGACTGATTCTTTAGCAAAGGCAAGCCATGAACAATCCATGAAACAAATCATATATATATATATATATATATATATATATATACATACATACATATACATATATACATATATATATACATATACATATATACATATATATATACACACACACACACACACACACACATACATACACATATATATATACACACATTGTATATATACATGTGTGTAGGTATATATGCATACATGTTTGTGTGTTTATATATGTGCACATGTATCTCCACATACATATATGTACATATGCACCATCCAGGTACCATTAAGCACAGGATCCCAACCATGATGCTTTTCTTGGTCTGTTCTGGTGAAAACACATATATATTTGTGTGTGTGTGTGTGTGTGTGTGTGTGTGTGTGTGTGTGTGTGTGTGCATTCTCTCTCTGTCTCTGTCTCTTTCTCAACCCTAGAGCACTCCAGATGGACAAGTACTGATAATATTGCCATCCACAACCCGTATGTACAAAAATATTTATAGCAGCTCTTTTTGTGGTGGCAAAGAAGGGGGAATGGCTAAACAAGCTGTGGTATATGAATGTAATGGAATACTATTATTGTGCTATAAGAAATGAGGAGCAGATGGACTTCATAAGAACCTGGAGAGTCTTGTATGATCTGATGATGAGTGAAGGGAGCAGAACCAGGAGAACATTGTATACAGCCATAGACACATTGCTTCTGTGATAACTAACTTTAATAGACTTGGCTCTTCTCAACAATGCAAGGTTCTAAGGCAGCTCCAAAAGACTCATGATGGAAAAGGCTATCCACATCCAGAGAAAGAATTATGGAATCTGAATGCAGATTGAAGCAAACTATTTGCTCTCTCTCTAATTTAATTTTATTTTATTTTTGGTTTTGTTTCATCTTTCTCATGGTTCATTTCATTGGTTATAATTCTTCTTTACAACTTGATTATTGGGAAAATAAGTTTAATGTGAAGGTATATGTAGAACCTTTATCAGATTACATGCCTTCTTGGGCGGGGAGAGGGGAGGAGAAGCAGGGGGAGAAAATTTGGAACTCAAAAACTTGTAGAACTGAGTGTTGTAAACGAAAAAAGAAAATTAATTAATTAATTAATTGAAAGATAGATAGCCATCCGCAGCACTGGAAATGGAAGAGATGTGAGTATGTGAAACCCAGAGACACTCACCCTCAGAGGGTTTTCATTGAGGTAGGGGGGCTCCCCCTCAATCATCTCTATGGCCATGATGCCCAGGGACCAGATGTCTACCTTTGGCCCATAGGCTTTCCGAGTCACAACCTCCGGTGCCATCCAGTATGGGGTCCCAACCATGGTGCTTCGCTTGCTCTGTTCTGGGGTGATCTGAGCACAGAAACCAAAGTCGGCTACAGAGAGAAAGGAGAACAGAAAGTGAGTTTTATTTGAACATTCATTTATTCGCTTAACATTTAGGGCTTTCATTCCCCGAGCCTTTAGAGACTGTATAGTAGGCTGCGAGGTCAATGTTAATCAATAGTGTGATGTGGCAGCTAAAAGAGCTAACGTAACGCTTCTACATTAGGAGAAGCGCAGAGTACAGCATAATAACAGTGACCAGCACGTGTGTGTAACATTTTTTCAGTCACGTCTGACTCTTCATGGCCCCGTTGGGAGTTTTCTTGGCAAAGATGCTGGAGCGGTTTGCCATTTCCTTCTCTGGCTCATTTTACAGATGAGGAAACTGAGGCAAATGAGGTTAAGTGACTTGCCCAGGGTCTGAGGCCAGATTTGAACTCAGGAAGGTGAGTCTTCCTGACTCCAAGCCCAGCACTCTACCCACTGCACTACCCAGCTGTCCGTATAACGTTTTAAAGTTTATTATCTCATTTGAGGCTCACGATAACCTCATGAGGCAGGCACTATCATTATTCCCATTTCTTACACGATGAAACTGTGAGTCTGAGAGAGGTTAAATCATCCACCCAGGATCACGCAGCTGGGGGTGCCACAGAAACGATTTGAACTCCGGTCTTCCTGCGTCACCTAGCTGCCCTCAATGAAGGAGGCAATGGTCCCGCTATATTGCCCTGGTCAGACACTCGAAGTACCGTACTCAGTCCTGGGAACACGTTAATCAGAATTCCAAGGACAAGCTGGAGTGTCTCCAAAGAGGAGAGACGAAGGCGGCAAGGAGGCTGCAGGGTATATCATGTGAAGATAGGCTGAAGAAACTGGGAATGTTTAATTCAGAAGAGCGTAGACTTGGGATGGGCATCATCACTGACTTCAGGTACCTAAGGGGCCGTCGTGTGAAGGAGGAAGTGGATTTGTCTCGCTGAGCTCAGAGAGTAGGACTAGGAATAACACATGAAAATTCTACCAGCTCCTAATATAATTGGAGCTGTTCAAAAGGCAAATGGGCCGCTTTGGAAGGTAGTGAGTTTCCCATCACTAGAGTTCTACAAGAGGAAATTAGATGATTACTTGTCAGAGATGTTATAGGGAGGTAACATGACATATCATGGAGTGGGGAGTTAAGGAGATGTATTTGCAGCCTACCTCTGACATTAACTATCTGGAGAGATCGCTTAGTCTCTCAGTCTCTATTGCTTCACCTGTAAAACGGGCAGCTAGGAAGTGCAGTAGATAGAACTGCTGGGACTGGAGTCAGGAAGACTCATCTTCCTGAGTTCAAATCCGGCCTCAGACACGTCCTAGCTGTATGACCCTGGGCAAGTCACTTCACCCTGTTTGCCTCAGTTTCCTCATCTGTAAGATGAGCTGGAGAAGGAAATGGCAAACCACTCCAGTATCCTTGCCAAAAAACCCAATGGGGTCATGAAGAGTCGGACATGACTGAAATGACTGAATTAAAAAGACAACAGATGGCGTTTCTAATGCCTCTAGTATTTATCTCAGTGTTGCTAAAGAATAAAGAGAGACAATGTATGTAAAGTCCATAGGATCAGAGATGTACAGCTGGAAAGGTTCTTGGGGCCATTTAGTTCAAACCCTTCATTTTACAGATAAGGAAACTGCGGTGCAAAGTGACTTGACAAGGTCACAGAATTTGAGCTTAGAGCCAGTGATCTTTCTGCTGTATCACAGGCTATACACAAGTGTCACTTATTGTCATTATAAGGAGGGGATCACCATTCAGGCAGAAGTTGTACCACACCAGTGGTGTCAAATTCAAGCAGTAAACGGGTCCCTGTGGGCTGGATACTGACTTAGAAGACCATAAATTAACATTATCTATGTTGTACTGTATTTTTGCTGATTTTGTTAAACATTTCCCAGTTACATTTTAATCTGTCTCTGTACTAGATGATCCCTTCCAACTCTGAGGATCCATGATTCCACCAAGCATGCACCAAGCCCTCCGCTCAGCACTGTGGGGCTGGGGGTGGGTGGGTGGGTGGGAGGGCCAGCATGTCACAGAAAATGCAGTCACAGTCATAGATGAGGCCAAAGGATGTAGAAATGAAAGGGGCCTTCACAGTTCATCTGGTCCAAACTTCTCATTTTACAGAGGACATAGAGACCAAAGGGTCTTTAGTGAGTCCCCTCACTAACGAGGGACAGTGAGTTACGCAGTGTCACACGGTCAGGCCCCAAGTGCAAGCCTAATGAGTACCTAGCTGTGAGAAGGGCCATCCTATAGAGAGCCAAACTGTGAAATAGGCTATGTTTATCTCTGGGGCCTGCCGCCCCACATGCCCTCATAATTCTTTCCACCACCAAATCAAACTCACTCTCCAAAAAGGGTGGTTAATATGGCTGACCGTATCGCTGCTCTTGTCCAAGGGCCTATCCCTGATATAACTTAGTCCTCTGCAACACAGACCTCACCTACAGCCAGGACCCAGGGCTCCACAATTAAAAAGGGGTGATCATTACCCGGACCATAGACATACTTAGCTTGACAGAACCATCCATCCCAAGCAGGATATTGTCGCTCTTAATGTCCCTGTGAATGACCTGGCTGGAATGCAGAAACTCCAAGGCCTGAAGACACTAGAGGGAGAAAAGAAGAGAAACCCATTAACATAACACATTCTGTGATTCTGAGTCTCTATGGCGCTAATCCTAAAATCCTATGAGAATCTAAAGTTCTATCATTGCAGCATTTTAAGACTTTGCCAGTGTAGATCTCCTCTCGCTTCTGTTGGTGCCCAGCCTACTTAGTTCTAAGCCTGAGGTCCCTCAAGGTGAAGGGACCCAAGCTGGTAAAATAGGTTTCTTAGGCCAATCTTACCTCCCGGCACACAGCTGCTATCTGTCCTTCATCCATGCAGGTTTCAGTCACAACGTCTGTTAAGGAGCCACCAGCCAAGTATTCCATAACAACCCACAGCTCATCTCCCACTAGGTAACTGCAAAGGCAGGAAGCCGGAGACAGAAACAATGAAAAAATGAAAAAAATCTTTGAGCCACGACGCTTCCTGAAACTGAAAGGTAAGGAGTACCCCTTCAAGGCACAGGTCTCCAGAGGAAGCAAAACCAAGCCAGCAGGGCTTCCTTTCATGGCCCACAGCCTGACGCTCAGACCTGTTTTCACAGAGAATCTATGGAGCTGGCCCAGGTTAAAAGTCTTAGCTTCCCACTACCCTGCTACATGACCACCCTCCACTTCTCCTGTGCTGGGTTCGTTGGGTATAAGACTGACTGGGCCCTGAGCTTAATGGAGACCTGGGGCTGGCCCACAATTATTATTAAGGCCTCACAAACACCCACAGAATATGGTAGACAAAGGGGCTCTATGTTCTTCCTGCACCTCTGATCAACCTTAACTAGCTGTGGGATAAACTACCACCTTCCCCCACCTCTTCCATTATTTGTTGTTGCTGTTTAGTCGTTTTCAGTCATGACCCCATTTGGGTTTTTGTTTTGTTTCTGGCAAATATACTAGAATGGTTTGCCATTTCCTTCTCCATTCATTTAACAGATAAGGAAACTGAGGCAAACAGAATTAAGTGACTTCCCTAGGGACACACAGCTAGTAAGTGTCTGAGGCCGGATTTGAACTCAGGAAGATGAGTCTTCCTGACTCCAGACTCAGCGCTCTATCCAGTATATCACCTACCTGCCCCCTCTCCCATTATAAGAAAGAGCAAATCAAAGAATTAGGAAGCCCTTTAAGGACCCTCCCAATTTTAAGAATCTGTGATGCTGTGTTAATAAGACACCAAGATTCTATGATTTCAACATTTTAAGATGCCAAAGTTCTAGGATGCCAATGATCTATGACCTCCCATGGAACCCTTCATGGGTAGTGTTCTCTATATTCATTTGGATGATTTAAGTCCTGATAAAAAGATCCATTCAGAAAAGACAAAGGATTAGCAACCAAGACCTGCCTCCCTAGCACAGGGATAGAATATTGGAGCTGAGCCACCGAACAAAGAAACACAACAGATGACCCGACAGGAGGAATGATTCACCAGCATACCACCTGGGCCAGCTCTTCAGCAACTTCCTGACTAGGGAGTTAGGGAGTGAGTGAGTGAGTGTGTGTGTGTGTGTGTGTGTGTGTGTGTGTGGGGTGGATGGAGGAAGATGGCAGAATGCTACTGCTATAAATAAACAAATACATGCATACATAAAGAATGCTTTATTCTTTTCGACGTACTTTTATATCCATTACCTGGCCTATTGGAGAATAGGGAGAAGAGTGGATTTTAGAGTCAGAGGGTCCTTGCCACTTATTAACTGTGTAGCTATGGACAGCTCACTTAATCTCACTGAGTTTCAGTCCCACGGTCAGTGAAATGGGTTTGATTATGCTTGGGCTAGCCACCTTTAGAGGGGTAGGGAGAAACAGCAGAGTACATTTTAAAGTGTTTGAGAAACCGGGGTCTGTGATGACATCAGCCCGTCAGGCAGCATTCATATTGAGTGCTCGATATATGCCAGGAATTATGCTAAGGTCTGAGGATACAGAGAAAGGCAAAATGTGGCCCCTGCCCTCAGGGAGCCCACAGTCCAACAGGGGAGAAAATATGTAATTCAGTGTGAACATATATGGACTATGTGGAAGGTGATTCAGTGGTCTTGTGATCTCTTCATGCCCATCTAGAACAAACAGGACATGAATAAGGTCCCACCTCAGACCTCCTACCCCCCTCGCCCTGTTAGGCTGCCCAATATCCGCCAAGCCCCAAGCACAGTCCTTTTAGAGAAAAAAGCCTCAAAGAAAGCTCAGTGGTGCCTATTCTTCAGATAAAGAGAATATTCTCATTTTCATCAACACCTATTACACAGCATTCTATCCACTACGTATGTATGTGAATGAAGAAGTCATAAGGTTATGTTTTTAGAGTTGGAAGACACTTTAGAATTCTGGCTCCAATATTTCCTGCCACCTTTTTGCCACATCCACCACCACTCTGTCTCCCTCCTAATGCCCCTAAACAGCCCTCTGGAGCTGCCATCAACTACTCCCCTCCTCCCCCCCTGAGAACCCTCCCACACCAAATGCAGCTTCTGCCTCTCTACAAACCCTTGGCATCACCAAGTGAGAGAACTAGGGAGGCTACAAGGTGGCTCAAATGGGGACCCTCCTCAACCTGGCACTTCAGGCTGGGCAGAGCCTTATTACCAACAGGAAGCCATGGCATGTGCCTATTTCCCTACCTGAGTATTGACACTGATTCCCAGCCAGGGGCATTGTACGGGGAGAGATGGCACTTTCCAAAGAGGGTACACTGGGTAGAAGGGACACATGGAACCAAGGTGACTCTATCCAGGCTCAGACTACAAGTAGAACCAACCAAGGTTTCAAGGACTCAGAAACCCCAAACCTAGAACTCACTGAAGTCAAACCTGATGCAGGAAGCCCCTCTCCAGAGTTCAATGTGCAGGGTGTGCCAAAGGTGTTAGCGCAAATTAAAGCAGAGAATACAAACAAATGAGGGAACTAGGGAAGGCTTCACCTGAACCAAGACTTAAGGAAAGTTAAAGACTCTTGAGAGACAGAAATGAGGAAGGAGAGCATGGCAGATGTGGAGGCCACCTGGGGTCAAGGCATGGAGGTGAGAGATGAAATGCTAAATTAGGGGAACAATGTGGAGGACACCTGGGGTCAAGGCATGGAGGTGAGAGATGAAATGCTAAATTAGGGGAACAATAAGGAGTCCGCTGGGGCTGGAACAGACAGTACATAAAGTAGGGGGTCATCACACTGTGGTCTCTCTCCATTAAAACTCAAGTCATGGGAAATAAGTATCTCTTTTGCTCAAACACCTACAGTGATAGGGAACGCACTATCTCTTCTTCCTGTTCCACTATGGCTCAAATTGTTTGAAAGTGCCTTTTTATACTGAGCTGGAATCTGTACCCACACCCCTCAAAAAATTTCTTCCCACTGCTTGTGGTTTTACCTCCAGATAGCACCAGGAACAAATCCACTCCCTTGCCCCTTTGACAAGCTTTCAGATGTTAGAAAAGAGCAATCACATCCCCACTAAGACTTAACTGAATACTTCTAAGACTTTTCTCCTAAGCCAAGGGGATAGAATACCAGATTTTGAGTCAGGAACATCCAAGATCAAATCCTGTCTCAGACAATCACACGGCTCATGAGTGCCTGAGGCAGAATTTGAACTCAGGTTCTCCTGATTCCAAGTCTACCACTCATTATTATATTATCATCAAGCCCCCAGTTGCTCTACATATAAGAAATCCACTAGGACCTCTTAAAGCAATCCAGTCCATTTTTGGACAATTGCAGGAATTGCAAATTTTTCCCCATATTGAAATAAAAAATGCCTCTCTGAAGTTTCTACCCCACTGCTCTTGGTTCTGTCCTGTGGGATCGAGGGAAAATGTCTAATCCTTTTTCCACATGACAACCTTCACCGATCTGATAAGAGCTATCATGTTCCTCACAGGTCTTCTCCAAGCTAAACATTTCCCAGTTCTTAAAAATAATCTTTATGTAACACAGTTGTTAACAAGCCCCTCACCATCCTGGCCACTCTCCTCTGGAAAAAGTCCCACATGCTTTATTTACAATATCCTTCCACAAATGGGGCACCCAGAATGGGACAAAGTAATTCAGAAATAGGCTGAGCAGGGCAGAGAGGTGATCTCTTCCATCGCTTTGTACATCAGACGCCCACTCGATGCAGACAAAAACTACAATATCCATGATATTCTGCCTCAATGAAGGTCCCCACTGACCCAAAATCCTCTGATCATTTTTGAATAAGTTTGTGTACAACCATGCCCATTCCATACTTGTGTGACCGATGCTTCGATCCAAGTGCCGGGCATGATACTTATCACTATTAAACAAGCAAGATCTATTAAATTATTTTTTATTCAATGCGGCCCATTACTTTAACTTGTCTAGATTTTTCTGAATCCTGACTCCATCATGCATAAGCAGACTAGGTGCATTCATCCAAGTCACTGATAAAACTCTGAATAGCACAGGGACAAAGAAACGGGGCACCCCACAGAAACTTTTCTTCTGGCGTATATTAATTCTTAAATCACTACTTTGGGATTCTGTCACATACGCTGCCAATGGACTAGTGTGGGCTCTTTTCATTGGCCGCCATCAGTCACACCACTGATGTTCTCAATCAAATCCCTCAGATTTATTTTTCACAGAAACTACTGTGTATCCCAACTTTTCCCATGCTATACTCAGTAAGGTATTTTAAAAAAAAACGAAGTAGAGAATATGTAATTTAATTCTTTAATTTCATCTTTTTTTTTTCATTTGATCCAACTTGCTAGGCTGTGAGATCTTTTTTGCAGCCTGACTTTGTGATATATCCTTGCAAACTTTGTGTCACCTGCACATCTGGCAAGCCTTCCTCCTACAGCCTCATCTAAATCACGGGTAAAAACATTGAACTGTAAGGGGCGTGTGGAGGACTCCACTAGAGGTCTCTCTCCAAGTGAACAACCAGCCATTAGTGGCTGTATCCTGTGGTTCCAGCTATCTAACCAACTCTGAATTGACCTAAACATCCTATCGGCTAGCCTATATCTCTCCATCCTATCTACAAGAATAGCATAAAGGACTTTCCGAAATAAACCATCTCTAGCATTCCTCTGATTTTCCCTTCTAGGAGCCTCATCAAAAAATGAAATAAGATTTCTCTGGCATAATATGTTCTCTGGGATCGCTGCTTCTTTTTCTAGATGGCTGCTAACCATCCCTTTAATATTTTTTTTTATCATATCTGTGATTTTATTGGTACAGAGAATTCCTGGAAAGGAATTTCTTCTACCTACATGGACTGGCACCTTCTCCACAACTTAGACCCTTTGTGATTTGCCCAGAAGACTAAGGGGTCAAGTCATTCACCCTAGGGTCAGAGACCAAATGTGTCAGTGACAGCACTTAAACTCAGGCCTTCCTGGCTCTGAAGTGAGCCTCCCTACCCACTGTTCCACACTGTCCTTTAATAATACCTTCTAGAATTTTGGCAGAGAATCAAATATAGCTCTCTGTCCTAAAATTTGCAATGCAAAACCCATTTTTTTGAAAGTTGGGACAAGTTTCCTTTTCCCCAGTCATACAAGTCGTACCTACCCTGTTCTCCACCATCTTGCAAAGATCACCAGTAATAGCTGAGACATCATTTTGGCCAGTTCTTTCAACCCTTGAGGATGCGACCCCCAGATTGGTAACTTGAACTCACTGATGGAAGCTAAGTGCTCTTTCTTTGCTTAGCTGTTTTTCGGCCTTGTCCAACTCCTCATGACCCCATTAGAGGTTTTCTAGGCAGAGATGCTGGAATGGTTTGGCATCTCCTTCTCCAGCTCTATTTACAGAAGAGGAAACTGAGGCAAACAGAGTTATGGGACTTGCCCAGGGTGACACAGCTAGTAAGTGTATGAGGCCAGATTTGAACTCAAGAAGATGAATCTTCCTGATTCCAGGCCTAGCAATTCTATCCACTGAGCTATCTCACTGCCCAAGGGCTCTCTTACTTTTATGTTGCTTGAATTTCAACTTTCTCTATCAGCTCCTTTTATTCCATCTTTCTCAGACCAAAGATAAACGAAAAGCAGAGATGAAGTGAGAGTTGAGTATAAGAGCGAACCCAGGGGAGCTGGGTTCATTTCTTGACTCTTCTGCTGACTTCGTCTGCGACCTTGGGCAAGGCCTTTCCCTGAGTCTTCATGAGTTTCCTTGTGAGGAATGGGCCTGACATTCCTCATAAATGCACCCCTTTAAATGCTAGCTGTAATGATGATTGGAAAGTGAGAAGGTTGGAACAGATGGTCCCAAATTCCCTTCTACCTACAGAGCTATGATTCTACACTGATGAGCTAGGAAAGAAGATTCTCCCTGTCATGCTTTCCGGTTCTCCCATCCTCCCTGAGTAGCAGCTCTTTCCCTTTAATTTGTTCCTCCATCCCTCAGTGCCACTTAAAAAAAAACTGCCAAAACGTTTGCTGTCCACGACTGACGTGGAAATGTGTTTTGCATGACCACACATGTACAACCTATATCAAATTGCTGGTCTTCTCAATGCGGGGGTAGAGGAGGAGGTAGGGAGAGAATTTGGAACTCAAAAATAAAAAAAAAATTTAAAGAGAATTAAAAATTGTTTTTACATGTAATTGGGGGGAAAATAAAACACTAAATTAATTTTTAAAAACTGTTCCTTGTCCTTAGCGTTCATCAGACAAGCCTCAGCTCATTCTGTGCTTCGGCACTGCTGACACTTAATGCTTTGTATTCATCCTCAGTTATCCAGCCTGCTTTCCATCTTCTCTGTAGCTTTTAAAAAAATCTGAGTCCATCAGTAAATTCCCTGTGCATTCATATGAACCTCTTTAGGAAACTCCTCTACTTTCTGTTTTATGAGAAATATGTCTGCTTGAATCTTCACAATTCCATGGGATCTATAGATTTAGAACTACATAAGGTCACGGAACCCAACTCCTTTCTACAGATGAGGAAACTAAACCTTAGAGAGGATGAATGACTTGCCCAAAGGTTCACATGGCTAGAAATCTGAGTCAGGATTAGAACTCAGGTCTTTCTGACTCAACCCAGTGCTCTATCCATTATGCTACTCAGTTGCCTCAGTTCTAGAGATTTTTCCATCCTTCTTGGGCCTGCTTCCCCTGTAAAATATTAGAACAGATCTTACTTGTCCTTGTGCTGAACATTTTAAAATCTTCTTTTCCAAAATATAATGTGCGTCTCAGGCTATGCCTGTCGTTTGCCAAAGTTCTTATCATCTCTACATCAGCAGGCATTTCCTTTTTATTGGTCAGCTCTCTTTATCAAATCCTCTACTTTCTGTAGGAAGAAACTGTCCTGGTTTTGGAAGAGAGAGAGAGAGAGAGAGAGAGAGAGAGACCCAGCAGCTATCTAGAGCACTGGAGTTTCCCCATCACAACAATATTATGTCTCCAAGCCAGGTTTATGATCTAATTCTTCCTTCTGCCCAGGTGGTCTGTAGTGTACTATCAGATGTAGTATACTATCAGACAGTATCACTTCTGTTTTCCCCTCTGTTCTCATATGGTTATTGTAGGCAGGATAACAGATAGAGGACTAGACCTGGAGTCAAGACCAAATTTCAAATGCTACACGAGATGCTAACTGGGCCAAGTCACTTAACCTCTCTAAGACTCAATTTCATCATCTGTAAAATAGGGTTAATAACAGCACCTACCTCACAGGACTGTTCTGAAGATCAAATGAGATGGAAACATGTAACATAGGTAAACAGCAACTAGGTGGTGCAGTGGATAGAGCAGTGGGCCTAGAGTCAGGGACATAGGAGTTCAAATGCAGCCTCAGACATTTACTAGCTATATGACCCTGGGCAAGTCATTGAACCCCGTTAGCCTCAGTTTCCTCATATGTAAAATAGAGAAAGAAATGGCAAACCCCTCCAGTACTTTTACCAAGAAAACCCCAAATGGGGTCATGAAGAGTCAGACACAACTGAAAAATGACTGAACGATAAGAACAAAACAGGTAAAAAGTTTTATAAACTGTAAAGTGCAGTATAATTACCAGCTATCATTGTTGTTAGGAAAACAATCTGCGAACCTTAAAACACTATAAAGATGGGAACCATTACAGAGATGACCACAAGTAGAAGATGCTAGAAGGCAGATTCTTCTTCGGTTACAGGTCAGGAAATAACCTCCTCTCCCCAGGTACCTTCCAACTCTGGGATTCCAAAGAACACCTCCCCCTCAGCCTACAGCTGACCACACCCAGAATGGCATACCTGTCCAGGTAGTTCACAATGTTGGGGTTCTTGTTTTCCCTCATGACCAGGATCTCATTAATGATCAGCTCCTTCTTGGGCTGCTGTTGTAAGTTCATCTGCTTGATGGCCACCTGAAGTCAGAGCACAGAGAAAGGCCAAGGTCACTTTTACAAGCCAGCAACAGGGACCTAGCAGGAAGCCCACCTCACTCACAGCTGGTGGGACATCACGACCCAACCCAAAGGACAGGAAGATGGCGTTTATTAGGTTATTGTAGCATTGCCGCCCTCTCCCCTAATCCAGGACCTGTCTTCTGCTCAGACTGGACCCTTTCCCCAAGGTCACCCATGTACTAAGTGCTGGAAATGCAGGCACGCTCACAGTCTGATAGAAGAAGAAATGACCTTGAGCCCAGAAGATTTGGGTCCTAGTGCTGACGTATGTGAGCTGTGTGACCCAGGGCAAGTCCTTGATACTTTTGGGCGGACCTAGTTCCTTCACCTTTAAGTTGGCAATGGAAGTACTTGCATGACCTCTCTCAAGGGGCCACAGACCTGAGAGGATGTCTTGTCCCATGCCCTCATTTGACAAAGAGGGGAACCGAGGCCTGGAGAGAGAAGTGACTACCCAAGCTCACACACATAAGTGCTAGAGCCAGAATCGGAACCCTTTTTGTGGCTCCAAATCCACCGTCCCTCCTTCCATACCATACTACATCCTCTACATTATCAGAAAGATAGTGCTTTATAAGCCTCATCATGCCATAGAACCAAGGGTTTTAAATACTGGTACTCCTCCTAGGACAGATTGAGGCAGCTAGGTGGTACAGCGGATACAGTGCTGGGCCTGAAGGTGAGAAGACCCAAGTTCAAATCTAGCCTAGGAGATTCACTAAGCCCTGGGACCTAGGGCCAGTCACTTAAGCCGTCTTGGTCTGTTTCTTCACGTGTAAAATGAGGATAATGATAGCCCCTACCTCCCAGTGTTATTGGGAGGATAAAGTGAAATAGTACTTGTAAAGTACTTGGCTATAATAATTATTGTCAATCCCATTAGGTGTGAATATAAAGTCTTTTATAAACAAAGTATTTTATATATGCATGTGTGTGTATGCATGTGTATGTGTTTGTATATACACACGCACATAATATACATGTATGTATAATATATAATGTGTACATATAGCATATATATTGTGTGTATGCTACTTTTTTTGTTGGAAATGGAAGGACCAAATTGGAAGCTTAGTTCGTAAGCTCCTCAAGGGCAAAAATAATGTCTTATGTAGTTCTCTTTCTATTTCCCATTTTAAACCCTGGGCCCTGTATATTATGGGTGCTTGATAAGGATTTGTTGAGAAACAATAAAACTGAATCCTGGAAAAGTTCAATGACCAAGCTTGGCCCCAAAGAAGAGAAATGAGACGGTACCACCTGGCATTCTTGGAAGAGGACTGGGAGTTGTGGGTATGGAGCTCTGTCTAGGAGAACAGGCTTTTTAAAAAATGTGTTTAGTTTTGCCTTTCTTTTCTTTTTTCCTATTTTTAGAATTTCTTGTTCTAAGGAATGGCTCTCTGGAGGAGAAGGGAGAAGAATATATTTGGGGAGTAAGTAATGTAAGAGGGTCTAGGGCAAAAAAAAAAAAAGAATGAACAGGAGCAGAAAAAGGTCTTAAAGATCATCTAGTCACTCCTCCTCCTCCCTGTCCACCTCTCTGTCTCCCTTTCTCCCACTCTTCTTCTCTCCCCTCTCTCCTTTGTCTCCCTCATTCCCTCCCTCCCTTTCTCTCTCTCCTCCTTCTCTCCCTCTCTTCTTCTCCTTTTCTCTCTTCCTCTCCCCTCTCTCCCTTTACTTCTACTTCCCTCAGAGGAAACAGACAGCAGAGCGACTTGCCCAGATCACAAACCTAATAAATGATAAAGCTGGGGGACCTTGCATCGAGGCTTCTATAGAGACACCTGGTGGCAGAAATAACGCTGGGCCCAGAGTCAGGAAGCTCAAATCTGGCCTCAGACACTTACTAGCTGGGTAACCCTGAGCTAGTCACTTACCTTCTCTCTAACTCAGTTTCCTCACCTATAAAAGGGGGATTTTACATTTACTTTCTAGGGTTGTTGAGAGGATCAAATGAAGTAATGTTTGTAAAATGATTAGCACAGCGTCTGGCACACAACATACACGTATTCCTTCCTTCCACTCTAAGGTCAATGACCAATGCATCGCTGCATGTTCAACTCTGAGATGCAATGATGTGTCTGTGTCTTAGCACCCCTGCTAGACTGAAGGGCCACTGAGGGCACACAGCACCTAGCTCAGGGCCCCGTGCTTATTAAAGCTTGTGGAACTGAACACAACTGGAAACTGCCAAACCCACATCTGATCAGAATCCATTCTGGAAACATTTGATAAATGTCTGCTATGTACAAGATACTTCATCATGAGAGACATGGGCTCCTGGTTCAGGCAGGCAGATGGAGTGGTAGATAGAGTGCTGGACATGGAGTTAGGCCAACTAGCCAAATCCGGCCCCAGACACTTTGGAGCTGTGTAACCCTGAGCAAGTCACTTAGTCTCTCTCGTCTGCCTCGGTGTCCTCATCTGCCAAAAGGGTTTAACAATAGCACCTCCATCCCAGGGCTGTTATGAGGACTGAACGAGATGACATCGGTAAAGCTCTCTGTAAACATCAGAGTGCTGTATAAATAAATGCTAGCTATCATTACTGTTGCTGTTACTGTTACTATTATCAATAATGAAGGAGAAAGACGACCCTATTCGAAGTTCAAATGATGCCTCTCTCTGTTCCTGTGTGACAGCAGACACACGCTTTCATCATCACTAAAATGAAGGGGCAATTAGACCAGAGGATATCCAAGGCTCCTCATGGCTTTCCATCCACAGTCTTTTGCTACTAAGAAAAGAAACCCCGCCATGCCTGTGGTTTCCTTCCTCCTAATGACATCCAGTAGCTCCTACCTCCCAGACCAACCCCGGGGCATTATGCTTCCATCTATTATTCAGAACAGCAAATGCCCATGTGCTGACAGCTCGATCAAAGATCCATAAGCCCCGATGACAGAGAGCGGCCCTTCCTCAGGCGCTGCATTAGCCATTCTAATGGGACGACTTCCATTCACAGGTTATGACCACAGACAGCACAGGCCAACATGACATCAAACTTCTCTTCCGGCCTCCCAAACAACAGGGCCTCTAGGGCCTTCCAGGAACCCTGGGTTGAGAGCTGTTCTTCCACGAACACCCAGGGAACACGGATCAGGGGACCACACGGTCATGGCTGACTCTATAGCACCTTAAAGTTTATTTTAAAATGTGTCAGGCCTTGAGAATGAGGATGGTTTCATTTCTTCTGGCATCCCCAGCACCTAACATAGTGTCTAGCACACCATAGGCATTTAATAAATGTTTGTTGGTTGTCATATTTGTCCCCATTTTACAGATGAAGAAATTGAGAGTCTAGTCAACTCTACTAGTTAATAGTAGAGCCAGGTCTCCTGAAGCCTGGTCCAGCACAGTTGAATAAAATGGTTTTTTCTAAAAAGAAATTAGAGGATATTAAAATTAACTAATTAATTTATCTTATTGCTATATATTTTGAATCCTCTCTTTAAGTTTTGCTGTGCACATGACATGCGGTTTTTTTTCTTTTCTTATTTTGTATTTAAGTTTATAATATGTTTCTTTTTCTTTTCTTATTGTGTATTTAAGTTTCAGTAATAAAAAAAACAATAATTAATCTTAGGGATTGATTCTGACCTTCCTCATTTAGAGGATTAAATATGAGCTATTATCCTCGTCTTTTGAGCTTAGACTTTCTGTGCTATGCTGTCCCTTGGGCAGCTACATGGCACTGTGCATAGAATGCCAGGCCTGGAGTCAGGAAGACTCACCTTCATGAGTTCAAATCTGGCCTCAAACACTTCCTAGCTGTGTGACCCTAGGCAAGTCACTTAGCCCTGTTTGCCTCAGTTTCCTCATCTGCAAAATGAGCCGGAGAAGGAAATGGCAAACCACTCCAGTATTTTTGCCAAGAAAACCCCAAAGGGGCTCACAAAGAGTCAGACACGACTGAAAAAGACTGAACAATAAAAATAGTCCCTCAGCCATGTTCAGCTCAGTTCCTCACAGGTTAGGGTATATCCCTTTGAGATATTCCGCATTCCAGCCAAACTCGTCTATTTATTATTCTCTGAACTCAGCATTCCTTCTACCACCCACATATCCAGAATGGATTCCTACCTCATACCTCCCTTTAGAGAAGGGAGTTCTTAGCCTGAGTCCCTGAATTTGGGGGTGTTTTTTGTTTACTGTTTGATAACTGAATTTCAATAAAATTAGTTTCTCTGGGAACACTACATATTTTATTTTATGCATTTGAAAAACACTATTCTGAAAAGGAGCCTGCTGGCTTCACCCCTGCAGGCTTCTCAGGCTATGGCCCCTTCTTCTGATCTGTTGCTCCCTCCCAGAGCCTCCATTTTGCAAAAGGGCTCCAGAGCCAGCCATGTTCACACCTTCATTCCTCTCTGGATCCTGCTCCTGTCTCTCCAGACGGTTCTCCACCATGAACCACCAGAAGTGCCTTTTTCCACCCATACTGCCTTCCTCTCCTCACCCAATTCAGCTTCCTTTTATATGTTGTCTTTACCCGTTAGGATGTAAGCTCCTTGTGGGCAGGGACTGTCTTTCTTTTTGTTTCTACTTGTATCCCTAGCAAGTAACACAGCATCTGGCACCTAGTAAGTGCTTAATGAATGCTTGTTGACAACTATAGCTGGAAAGGACCTTACAAACCGTATAATCCAACTTCCTCATTTTACAATTAAGGAGACCAATGGAATGTGACTTGTCCAAGATCCCATGGTGAATTCACTTCCTCTACCTATTTCTTATTCTTTACCTATTGCTTAGGGTGCAGACGTGAACAAATGCTTTTACTCCTTTCCACAGAACTGTCTTCACTATGATACAAATTTTGCTATAGGAAAAAAGTGTTTTGAGTAAGTAATAAGGCAATTCTACGAACCAGAGCTATGGTCCCAAAGATGGAATTAAAAAAAAAAAAGACAAAAACCAGTACCATCTCAAAAGCCATTATAAATGACTGACACTCACCTCCTGTCCAGTGGCCACATCCATTGCTGTGTATACTGTGCCTGAAGCTCTGCAAGTGAATCAGAAAGAGAGAGAGAGAAGGAGGGAGAGAGAAAGGTAGAGAGAGAGAGAGAGAGAGAGAGAGAGAGCGAGAGCGAGAGAGGAGGGAAGAAGAGAGGGAGGGAGAGGGAGGGAGAGGGAGAGGGAGAGAGGGAGGGAGGTAGGGAGAGAAACAGGGAGACAGACAGAAACAGAGAGAGAGAGAGAGAGAGAGAGAGGGGAGGGAGGGAGAGGGAGAGAGGGAGGGAGGTAGGGAGAGAAACAGGGAGACAGACAGAAACAGAGAGAGAGAGAGAGAGAGAGGGAGAGGTGTTTAATACAGACAAGATCACTTATTGACTTTAACTCCAAACTCATGCTTCTTCAAAACATTATTAGGTGAGATATTTCAAGATTTTCCAGATTTAAAGAGATCTTGAGATATAAAACTTAGTGCTTCAGAGCTGGGAGGGACCTTAGAATGAAAGCCAGAGATAAGAAACCTGCCTTGTCTTGTCCCAAGTCCTTATTTTATATGAAAATGGAGACCCAGAAAGAAAGGAACTTGACCAAAGTCACACAGAGAAGTAATTAGACTTTCAAAAAAATCAAGAGCAAATTAAAAAAAAAAGACAAGGATGATCCATAGGTCAGGAATTGGGGAGACCTGCAATGGCAGGGTCAGATATGCTTGAGATCAGGAGTTCTTACCCTTTTCTGTCAAGGACTCTTCCTCAGACTAATGTTTGAAAATATATAGAATTACAAAGGAAATAAATTATATTGGAATAGTTAAAAATTTTTTAAAAAAGCAAGTTTACAGGCTGCAAGTTATAAGCCTCTCTGCTTTACACAGATATTGATAGATGTCTGGTCACACCTGTGATTTCACTGGTGCAAGAAACTCTCCCGATAAGAGTAACAGCTAGCATTCATAGCACTTTAAGGTTTTTGTTGTTGTTCAGTTGTTTCAGTCATGCTTTGTTACCCCTTTTGGGGGTTTTCTTGAGAGATACTGGAGTGGTTTGCCATTTCCTTCTCCAGCTCATTTGACAGAAGAGGAAACTGAGGCAAACAGGGTTACGCAACTTTCTCAGGGTGTCTGAGGCTGGATTTGAACTCAGAGCATACTGATTCCAGGCCTGGCACCCTATCCACTGCATCATCTAACTGTTATACTTTAGGGTTTACAAAGCATTTAATGAATATTTCCTTCTAGCCTCACAACAACCCTGGGAGGTGAGTGTGTTAATCATCCCCGTTTTACAAATACAGAAACTGATGCAGACAGTGACCCAGTGACTTGCCTGGGGTCACAGACCTAGTATGCAAATGAGATTGGATCTGAACTCAGATCTTCTTGAACCCAGGACCAACGCTCTATCCACTGGGCTTTCTAGATGCCTCTACCTGCCAGTAAAGAAACTCCCTTTACCAGTGCAGATCAACACTGATCTACAGTTCACACTCTCAAGGAGTCATCTGGAGCACTGACAGCTTAAGCCTATTGTCACATAATCAGGTATAATTTGAACCTAAGCCTTCCTGACTACAATAGCCACTATGCCATGGTCCACCTCCATAACATACATACCCACAAAAACCAGTAATCCATATGTATATACATTTATACATATATGTGTGCATACACAGGCAGCTAGGTCAGGCCTGGAGTCAGGAAGACTCATCTTCCAGAGTTCAAATCTGGCCTCAGACACTTCCTAGCTGTGTGACCCTGGGCCAGTTTCCTCATCTGTCAAATGAGCTGGAAAAGGAAATGGCAAGGCACTCCAATATCTTTGCCAAGAAAACCCCAAATGGGGTCACGAAGAGTCAAGACATGACTGAAAAAATGGAACAAATAGGTATATATACACTCATGAAAATCATATGTTGCTTCTAGATGTGTTTATAAATATAAATAAAATATAATCATGTATTGGATACATACATACCTGAAAAGATGCACACAATCCACACAGGGTCATACAGGCAGAAAACAACCATCTCACAAAGAGAAACACATTCTTAGAGTTAGTTATTTGGATAAGCCATCAAGGAGCCTCTGTAGGGTGTGGGACTAGAGTTGGATTCAGAGGATCTAGAAGGGGAGTGGGGGTGGGGGGTAGGATGAGCTCTGACATTCCATATGCTCCCAGCCTGTAGTTTAAAGCTGTATGTTCTAAAGGCCCTTCTAGCTCAGAATATTTCATGGACCTATGATTGTATAGTGCAAACCAAGAAAATCCAAATTTTGTGCCAGTTACCAAGACTCTTATTGGAATGTGTTTCTTTCCAGGGTGGGGGTGGGGGTGATGGTAGGAGAAAACCCAATTTGACAAATTTTTTTAAAAAATTTATTAAGTGCCCATGATGCATAGGGTATAATTTTGTGACCCTGTATCTTATATGCCTTACTTTTAGACAGTAACCTTTACTTTTCATTGAAAAACAGAAGAGTTCCAATTCTGTACTATAGTAGGAGCTCTTTGGAGCCTATTTCAGATTACAAGGAATTTACAAGTATGCATTTTGGCCTGAAAATTACAGTAATCAGGGCCACAGAACCATAGACAGACTTTTGCTGTGGGGCACAAACCCCATGAATCTGGAGCTAACTCAAGATCCTGCAGTCTCCTATCAAGATGACCGATTACATAGGCCTTGTCCTAAGGAGAGTGTATGCCCCCCACCCTCCATGGGGCCCAGACATGGTCTAGGACCATGGTTAGTTGACAATGAATGCCCCAAAGGCTGCTTAGACCTACAAGCCACTATAGAGCACACAGTCTCTCTCCCTCCATTCTTTCCTCCTCCTTCGTCTTCTCTTTCTTCTCCCTCCCTCCTTTATCTCTCTCTCTCTCTCTCTCTCTCTCTCTCTCTCTCTCATATGGGAGACATGCAATTAGCCCTCAGTCTCTAGGACTCAAAAAAAAAGCCACCCACAGACAAAAAAAACAGGCTGTGGGTGTAAAAAAAAAATCAAGAGCCTGAGCACTGAGAGAATTCTAATAGATAATAGATCTGAGTGGGCCAAGCACCCCTGAAATCATTTCATCACAGAGGTCCACAGAGTGGGTACATCAGGCACACACTAAGACTGGCATACATACTCACAAACACCCCTACCCATCACAATGATGACACAAGAAAAAGACCCAGAACCAATCACTTTGATCACTGGCTGGAAGCAGGGTCAAGATGCTCTCTGCCAGTCTCCCCCACTTTGCTCCAGGTGCCGTCCCAATCTCACTCTCCACATCACATGTTCTCACACCCCCAAGGCCAGTCTCAACCTACCATGAAATCACTCACACTTCAGTCCCCCTTCTGCTATCTTTGGGGGGAGGGGTTCAGACCATGATTTGACAGTTGGAGGAAACTCTCTCTGCCAGTGTAGAGCAGAAATTATTGGGCAACTTCAATCCCTAGAGATCTGTCTGGGACACTAAAAGCTTCAGTGGCTGGGTTGAGTCCAGGGTCCCAATGGCACATCCGTGTCAGATCTGAGTCTTCTTGACACCAAAGATGGTTCTATCCATTACCCCAGGCTGCCTCTGTTACTTATCATCTAGGACAGATTCAGGGCATTTGAGGGCTAAGGAACTCTCAACATTGCAAAGTTATGCCAGCCCCACCCCAGGCCCCCAAGCTCTTGGCAAAGAGCAGGAATGCTTACATAGTGCTTTGTAATTCTTTAATGCAGTTATCCTGTAATGTTCTGCATTACAGCTATCTGCAGTGGGGTACTGTCCATCTGCTTGAGAGGTTCTTAACCTTTTTTGTGTCATGGACCCCTTGCAGTCAGGGCAAGCCTATGGACCCCTTCTTGGAATATTGTCTTAAGTCCTTATGTTACAAAAAGAAAACTGAGAACCAGAAAGGAAATGGAAGTTGACCAAGGTCACACAGAGACTTAGTTAGGTGCCAAGACACACTTTAAAAAACAAATAAATAAGACAAGAGAAGGAAATAAAAAGGTCAGGAATGAAGATTTACAATGACAGGTATAGGCAGTTTCAATCGGGGGGGGTCCCTAACTTTTTTTACATCATGGACCTCCTCCCCGACTTTGGCAGTCTGATGAAGCCAACGGACCCTGTCTCAGAATCATGTCTTTAAATGCATAAAATAAAATACATAGGATGATAAAGGAAACCAAAAGTTAATGAAGATAAAAATGTCATTTTTCCCCCATCCAAGTTCATGGACCCCCTGCCACCTATCCTCAGACTCCATGAGGGCTGAGGACCCTAGGTTAAGAACACCCAATCTAAAGGGGGTATAGAAGGGTGTTTAGGATAAGGGAAGGATTATTGGGGGAGTGGGGGCAGGGTAAGTTAAGTAATAGGAGGGTAAGGTAGCAGGTAGAAGTAAAGCAGTAGAATTAGGAGAAATAGGAAATAAGAAATATGTACAAAAATAAAAACAAAGATCAGAAGTAGAAATGGTTAGGGAAAGTGCATATCTACACATGTATGTATGTGTATATATGTTTATGCATATCTATATGCCCATTATCTATATCTATATATAAATGTATCTGGGCTTAATTGTAGCCTGGGGTCAGGGGACAAAGGAAGGGGGAAAAGAACAAAGTAAAAAGTACACAGCAGAGAACCAAGGAAAACTAACAAGGAAGCAAAGAAAAGATGGACAGCTCTCAACACAATGGGTAGCATTTATTATATAGGCTTTCTTGAAATGGAAATTTATTGCTATATATTTTGAATACTCTCATATTCTGCTGGGCACATGACTTTTTTTTTCCTTTTCTTATTTTCTATTTAAGTTTATAATATGTCTCTTTTTCTTTTCTTATTGTATATTTAAGTTTCAGTAATAAAAAAAAATACCCGATCTATTTGAAAATACATGCCTTGAGGACAAACAACCTGCAGTACCTCCCCTCAGAGCTGAGCACAAGGCCTGAGTACAGAGCCCATGGCGGGTCCCTAATAAAGACTAGTTGTTTTGTCTCAGTTTTATTTCTTGGGCTGACCTACAATTTTTGACTCTTCACAGGATTCATAATAATAGTAATTGACACTTAAGGTCTGCCAAGCACTTTACATAGACAATTGATCCAACAACTCTGTGAATTCAATGCTTTAGATTTGGAAACTGAGGCTGGGGTTAAAATGACTCGCCTGCAATCACTCCCCTTCTAAGAAGCCTTTGCTGGCCCCTCCAGCTCCTCTGATGGTCTCCCTTTGTGCATCGCAATGAGAGGCAAGCAGGTCTATAAAGACAGAGAAAGACAGATGGAGCAGAAGGCCAGGGGGAGGCTGAGCTTTGTGCAGGCAAAGGAGCAAAGAGATGGGCTGCAATGAAGCAAAAGGTATGGGCTTGGGAGATGAGGGAGGGAGGATGGTACACAAGAATGCTGGTGTTGGAAACAGAGGACCTATGTTCAAATTCTGGCTCTGCCACTGTGTGACTGTGGGCAGGTCACGTAATGCCTCTAAGACTCAGTTCCCTTTATTGGTAAAAAATGAGATTGGAATGTAAAAAGGAAAGATTAATTGCAAAGCGGTCAAAAGTGAATGTTAATAAAATTACAAAGAACGAACACAACACCAAAGAAGAGAGAGAAGACACCTCTTCCCACTCCTTTGCAGAGGTGGGAGAACCATGGGCGTGGATCACCGCATGTATTTTCAGATTTTTTTCAATGTATTCAGTGCTTTTGCTGATTTTTTTTTCTTTTAAAAATATTCTTTGTTATATGGATTTGCTCTCTTTGGGGGAAGGAGGAGGCAGAAATTTAGGCGATATAAAAACAAAAGATAAAAAATATATTTTAAGTAAATAGGTAGAATTAAGGTCTTCTGAGGTCTCTTCCAACTCTTAATCTACGATCTAGTGATATAGGAGCCTATGATTACTAGCTGGGTAACCACAGACAAGTTTTCCTATCTGGAAAATGGGGATAATAAATAATTCTCAAGGAAGAATCTACCAGCAGCACCACTCCTATCGAGCTCCATCATCTCTTCTCCCTTCTCTGAGATTTCACAGCACTCAGTCCTTCCCATACACACATATCACTTTTTAAATCCATATTAGAATGTAAAAGCACTCTATAAAACAAAGTCTCTCCTCCTGGACTTTCTCTATAATCCTCTATCAACCTCTCACCCAGGAAGCTCCCTCCACTCTCGGACCAGGACCCTCCAACTTCTGTGACCTCTCCCTCTGATTGGCCGGTTCCTCCCACAAGCTTCATTTTAGGGAGGTGTCCAGCCAGGCCAGCCATGTCTCCATTTCCTTCCAGGCTCCATTCCTGACTTTCCGGGACTTTCTCTAAAACCTGGTATTTTCATCTCTTCTCCCCAGAAGTCTTCAGATAAATTACATTTATTCTGAAATCCTAGTGTTGATGTTGGTGGTGATGATGACAGTTAGCATTTATGCAGTACCCACTTTGTGCCACGCACCATGCTAAGCACTTTACTAATAAATTTTTAAAATTAAAAAAATTACTAATGTAACTAAATCAACTAAAATAATATTCATCTCATTTGAGCCTCACAAAACCCCTGGGAGGTAGGTGCTATCCATTTTACAATTGAAGAAACTGAGGCAAACAGAAGTTAAGTGAATTAAGGACAAAAACCACATTGTATTTATATCCGTACTTTTCCTGTTACCTGGCACAGGCAAGGCTCAGCAGATATCAAGAGAATACCACCAACAACTCTTAATTCTATAATTTTTTTATGTATCTTAAGGCACCTTGTTCACTTCAGAACCATGAGGTAGGCTCTTGTTTTTCACTTATTTTCAGTCATGTCCAACTCTTTATGACCCCTTTTGGGGGTTTTCTTGCAAAGATATTGGAGTGGTTTGCTATTTCCTTTTCCAGCTCATTTTACAGATGAGGAAACTAAGGCAAAGAGATTTAATTAAGTTATTCCTTTGAGTTAATTGTCTGGTAGAGGAAGTAATAACAGCTCATAGTTCTAGAGCAATTTAAGGTTTGCAAAAGGATCATGACAACCCTGTGGTAGGGAGTGCATTATTATCATTCCTTTTTATAAGTAAGGAAACAAAGACTAGAAGGGGTAAGGTACATGCTCAAAGTCACACAGAAAAAAACAGAGCCAAGATCTGAAGACCAAGACCAGTGATCTGGAAAGGACACTCGGTGCATGAGTGAATGAATGAATATGAAAAAGCACTTATTAAACACTATGGGCCAATCACTGTGATGACCAGAAAAGCAAGACAGCTCCTGTTCTCATTTTAAATGGAAACAACACCTAAAAGAAAATTCATCTACAGCATAGAGAAAGGCCTAGGAATCCTAAGGATGCAGGGGAGGGGGCAGATGGCAAACCCCAGGGGTCCTTAGGTTACAGCAGGTCGGACGACAGTGCCAGGAGATAGATGCAGAGCAGATGGTGAGACCTGGGGATCCTCCATATCACTGCAGAGAATAGAACTGGTGATTCCCACCTCATCCAACCCTGTGAACAGAGGGCCAAGGGGGAAGGAGGCAGGGGAGGGTGGTGAAGGCTGGGATTCCCACCAGGCCTTCCTGTATGGATTCTGGGAAAGCCTGGGGCTGGGGGAAGAGGAAAGGCCAGAGGAGAAAGGCCCACCCATGCTAGCAGGTCTTCCTGTCTCACTTGTCCCAGATTAGAAAACCAGGGTATATAAAACAACAACAACCCAATGGTGACAATACTCATTTTCTAAAGCCTTTTAAATGCACAAAGGTCTTTCCTCACAAAAACCCTGTGAGGCAGGTAGCACCAATACCATCATCCTATATTGCGGATAAGGAAACTAGGGGGTCCATACAGCTGAAATAATTTGTCCAAGGTCACAGAGCTAGTTTGTGGTAGAAGCAGGATTTAAATTCAAATAGTCTAATACCCAATCCAAATGTTCTTTCTACAGTACATCGTTGTCTAGTCAATTAATTATCTGACTCTCTGTAACTCAATTTGGGGTTTTCTTGGCAAAGATACTGGGATAGTTTGCCATTTCCTTCTCCAGCTCATTTTACAGATGAGGAAACCAGAGCAAACAGGATTAGGGGACTTGACCAGGGTCGTGCAGCTAGTAAGTGTTTGAGGCCACATTTGAACTCAGGTCTGCCTGATTCCAGTGGAGGTCCTCAAGCACAGACTGGATGACCACTTCTTAAGGAACACTACAGAGGAGATTCCTGTTTAAACTAAAGATTGGACTAGAACTTTTCAAGCCCCTTCAGAGTCTAGGGTCAAATATGTTAGCTGTCCTTCCTAGACCTAGTAAAAATGATTCACATGCCATCTATACAAGCCTTCTTCACATTTCCAAGGTCTCCACTGGCTCTAACACACCTCCTTTTGTGTTCTAATAGGTCCCATTGTGAGGTCCCTCCTGGCTCTATATTCTGACATCCTATGTCCTTTTTTCCTAACATTCAATAGGCTAGAATCTTTTCCCACTGACATCTCTCCATCACTATGGAGCTCCTTCCAGGTTTGATATTCTATGAATCTGTGAAGACCTTTATTTATTTCTTTCCATGTGAATTTCATTTACTCAACCTATAACCACCTGCCGCTAACATAGATCCAAAAGGTTCTAAAGCCAAAAATACCCCTGGCTCCGGCTCTAACTGGCTGTCAGCCTTTTCTAAGCCTCATGCCGGAATGGCAGCTAATCTTTGTTTTAATTGGACGAGCTTCTGACCGTGCACGTGTGCAAGCACACACACTCACACACACGGCCCTAGTATTTATATAGTTTCCACTGGACTGTAACTGTTCCCTGGGGCCTTGGGGCACAAGTTACATGTTTAAAAATGTTGAACGAGAGAGGGATGGGAGGCGGCACAGAGCAGGGGAAGCATCCCTGGGAGGGCAGTAACTGTTATTTTAACCTAGGTTCTGACTTGCTGCGTGATTTTGGGCAGGTTAGTTCCCTCTTCTTGGCCTCCACTATCTTCACTAAAATGAAGGTAATCATTCTTGCCTTAAGCACCTCACAAGAGTGTGGAGATTCAAGGGGATAATAAAAATATAAATTCAAGGATAATAATAAATAACATAAACATAAAAACATAAATTCAAGGAGATAATAAAAAACTATTAAAAATGTAAGAGGTTATGATTTGTAGAAAGAAGATAGGGAGAGAACTGTATAGTCTAAGTCCTGAGGAAATTAAGTGCCAGCTGGGACCAATGTTCCTGAGAAGCAATTTGGCTCCACTACTACTACTATTACAACTACGACTATGACTACAACCACTATTACTACTACTCTCAGTAGCACTTAAAATAAGAACTAACTTTTCCACAGCACTTCAAAGTTTAGAAAACACTTTTACACATATTACTTTATTTGATCCTCACAATAGCCCTGAGAGGTAGATGCTACTATTATCTCCATTTTGCAGATGAGGAAACTGAGGCTAAGAGAGGTTGACTTGCCTAGGGTCACACAATTAGTAAGCACCTGAGGAGGACTCTGAACTTAGGTGCATCTAGTTTCACGCTCTTCACTCTATCCGCTACACCATCTACCTCCCTCTGCTGTGCCTATCAGACGTGGGATTTGAACCTAGGGGTCTATGCACTCCAGGTCTGTGCTTTTTCCATTTGCACCGCATTGTAGTCCCAGAAGGAAGAACTAAGACCATCTAGGGTGCAAATTACAAGGAGACAAATTTTAGCTAAAAAAAAAAAAAGCTTCTTAAAATGATCCTTCCCACAATAGAACAGGCTGCCTGGGAGGACAGATAGCACCCTCTCTGAGCAGAAGCCTTCTGAGCACTGGGTACTGCAGTGAGTCCTACAAGGAGTGGGAGGTTGGACTCTTATTTTCCCACTTTAAGATTTTTATGACTCTAATACTCACGGCTCATGTTGCTACAACAGCTTACATTTCTAGAAGCCCTTTCCTCCCAATAACCCTATGTGGTAGGTATAGCTAGGTCCAGAATTGCGTGAATAAACGAATCCCCTAGAGTGGCTGCGTGGACGCTAATTTGCCCTATTCAGAGTGATAATTGTATAAAATAGGGTTCCACCCCAGTGGAAATATCCCAAGCAAATTCAAATCATGTGACTACTCTGGGAGATTTTTCATGAGCACCAAATGGGAACTGGCTGTAATGTGGGTAGCAGCACTCATGTTTTCATAGAATTTCAAGGTTGGAAGGGGCCATACTCCCCCCAAAAAGAACCTCATCTATAACATGCTGGATACATGGTCATCTGGCCTCTGCTAGAAGATCCACCACCCTGCGAGGCAGCCCAATTCCACTTCCAACTCTAAGTATTAAGAAGTGTTTTTCTGACTAGCAGCCTCAATTTGCTTCTTTGAAATCTGTACCCATTCCTCCTGGTTCTTCCCACTGGGGATGAACAATCTGATAGGTCTTCTTCCTGACAGTGCATCAAACAGGTGAAGATAGCGTCATCATGTCCTCACTTACACCCCCAAAGATGGCTCTTCTTCAAGCTTCATTTTTACAGATGAAGAAACCAAGGCTCAGTGAGTAGATGACCTGGCCCAAGGAGACACAGCTAGTAATATACATTGCAGGACCAGGGCTCTGTCCCAGGTGCTCTGAATCAAGCCCAGCCTCCTTCTGGCTAGCCCAGCTCCCAGCCTAATGCCAGCAGTAGGACTGTTTCCTTCCATGGCTGAGGAATGCATGATGACTTCTTAAGATCTAAACTGCTCTGATATTCTAGGATTCTACTGCTCTCCTCTTCGATGGGCTCCAGCTGGAGGCCTCCCACCCCCACACAGTGTCTGCATTCAGATGGGACAGTTGACAATGGGAGAAAGAGCTACAATTTGGGTGGCTGGTTTGGCACTCACAGACTAAATGATTCTTGCTTCCTGTGGGAGTATATTTAGCAAGTATGGTCATCTAATGGCAAGCCCTCACATTAAGCATAATTACTTCCAGGGGTGGAAGAAGGGGATGGAGGGGAGAAGATCAGAGCAGAGGGAAGTAGATTTGTTCAGCCAGAGAGACACATGCATCCAAACAAGCCACACTGCAAACCATTTCTCCTGGGAAAGGGATGTTGGACAGGGGTTCCAAACATCAGGCAGAATTGGCTCTTTTAACACCTAAAGCCCCTTCCAGCTCTGAGATGCTATGATTTGGCTGCCCTCTCCTTAGAAGGGGCCTGGTTCTGGGCCTCCCATTCACACAGGGTAGGCACCACCTGGTGATGTCAGCATTCAGACCAGACACAGCTACTCCAAAGAGGCAGCCTTTTAGAAGTCTGGTTTGGGGTTTAGAAATAAGCAAACCACCCTTTAAATCAATCCTCTTGGGCGGGGGTGGGGGAGGAAGAGAAGAGAAGGCTCCTACTAACCCTTGTCCAATCTTCTCAAACCGAGTGTACTTCTTCTTGGGGTCACCCACACTCACAATGCTCCCTGTGACAGAGACAGAAATGATGAGACATTGTTCCCTCCTACCCCATCAAATACAAAGTGCATGACATTTCCCCACCCCACCCCACACCAGGGTTGGAGTAAAAAGCCAGCTACTTCCCATTCAGAAATCACCAGAGGCAACGATAGTACGGAATAGCAGAGACTCCCAAGTGAAGTCCAAACCAGATCACAATGTAACTGGGTAATATTTAATAAAATAAATAAAAATACAATAGAACACAGACAATGTTAACATATGGTTTTCTAAGTCAACACCTATGGTTTAGTGGCCCCCATTTCTATCAGAGTTTGGCATCACTAGTCTAGAGAATCCCCAATCTTGAAGCCCTGGCTTGAGTCCCCACCCTTCCATGAAGCCTGTCCTGATTGATCACTCATCTTCTCCCCTTTCTGGATGTCCAGAGAGAGAGCGAGGTGATGGTTACATGCCATTCTGTCTCCTGTTTCCTTGCTTTTGTATGGAATACTCTCCCCTGACCATGGCTTCTGAACTTTCCCTGGCTCCCTTCTAAATTCAGCTCAAATCCTTCTTCCTGTATAAGGCTTTTCCCAGTTCCCCACCCCCCAGCTGCTAATGCCTTCCCGTTGCATATTATTTAATCTAATATGTATACATCTTGTATAAATCTAGTTATTGACATGTTGTCTTCCTCATTAAAATGTATGCTCCTTAAAGGCAGAGTCTGTTTGGTTTTTTTTTTAATTTTATGTCCTTGTATCCCCAGGGCCTAGTATATAATTAATGAAAGCTTGTTGATTGGCTGACTCATCTCTACCCCAATCAGGTCCCACATACAGCATCAAGTTTATTCCAAACTTTAAGGAGACCCCCTACTGCCATCTTATCTCTTCCTATCCCCCCTCACCCGATATACTGATAAACACCTTAAAAGCCATCAGGAATCTTTCTTATCTCAGCTTTATGTATGTACTGACCCCTAGGACACAACTGCAGCTAACTCCTTTAATTTGCAAGACCCCTCATGGAGAAAAAAGCCCACAGACATTACCCTGGATAGGGACTCTCAGTCTCAGGTCTGAGCTGACTGTTCCCATTAACGTAGGAACAGATTGTTATATTTAGAGAATGTCTAGGAGGAAAGAGGAGGAAATTCACAGCTCTGCTGCCTCCAAATAAAGAAAGCAGAATGTGGCCCGCAGGAATGGCATTTGTCTGGTTTCTCACTTGACTCTCCCTCCAGTCTTCTATGTCCCCACCAAACTCTATCACTAGAATACAACCAAACTTTGTAGACCACCTTTCTCATCCTGCCCTCGCACATCTCTGTCCAGCTTCTCCCTGACCCCCACTCTTCTTTAAAGACCCCTTCCCCCCTTCCTTTGAGGTCCAGCTTCCACACTGCCTCCTCCCTAAAGCCTTTACCTCATCACCCATGGAAAAGACTTCTCCCAGAACCTGGCTGGATGTCTCCTCTGTACGTCTCTGTTTACTCCTCTGTGTGTGTGTGTGTGTGTGTGTGTGTGTGTGTGTGTGTGTGTGTTCTTCCCAGCTTAGACTGGAAACTCCCTGAGAGTAGGGACTGTGTCATATAAAAGTTTAAATCCCCCATGGTTGAACATATGAGAGCCTAATATGTAATCATTATTATTTTTTAATCCAAACTGAGTTAGATTCTTTCTACATTTCTCCAGATGGTGCTGAGGCAGGGGCAAAAAGGATTTGGCCTTGGGTCAGACCCTATCTTATTCTTCCAAGAATCTTGACAGGCCCTGATTTCCCCAGTGGTTAGTGTTCTCTTACATATTATTTCCTCTAATTTCCTCTAATAGAATGGAAACTCCTAGAAGGCAGTTATAGTTTATCTAAAAAAGCTTTTGAATCCCCAACACCCAACGACAGTACCTTGTACACAGGAGGCCCTGAAAGACAGTTAACTGAAGACAATGGAGAGCAGGTTGCTTCTGAATTAATAGCCAGGAAAAACACAGCTTGTTCCCCAAATATACATTCAAACCACTGATAATGACAGTCATTTCTTCCAATGGTGTGGTGACATGGTAAATTAAGAATCTTGGACTGGGAACTGAGGTCCCAGTTTATTAACTGTATGTTGGCAAGAAGGTACAACTACTAGCTGTGTGGCTAAGTCATTTTGCCTTATAAGGCTCGGTTTCTTCATCTGGAAAATGGGGAGAAAGACTTGTACTACCAGTCCACAAGGCTGCTGTGAGGAAAGCATTTTGTAAGGCTTAATGTGCAACAGAAATACAAGTTATTAGATCATCACTTCAGTTCCCCTTCCTAGGATCTAGGAAAATATGTCTTGGTTTGGGGGAACCACATAGGGCACAGAATAAAGCCAAAGGGTTCACACCTGGGGCCCAAAATTTGACCTAGCAGGAATTGTGAATGCTGGAAATGTCCTAGAAGCGGCAGCTGTTTTTAGCTTTTCCTGAATCCCCAGGGATTATCTGACATACAGGAGGTGCTTAATAAATGCTTGTTCACTAACTAGCTTCATTTGAAGGAGGGAAATATATATGTGGACATATGTGTATTATACCTGGGCATGTGTGTCATAGTAATAGCTAGAATTTATATACTGTTTTAGAACTTATAAAGTGCTTTTACAAAGCAATCTGCACATATGTTACCTCATCACAACAACCTTGTGGGGTTACTATTTCCATTTTACAGATGAGGGCACCGAGGCTGAGAGTGGTTAAGAGACGTGCTCAGGCTAGGAAACCAACAAGTGGCTGAGGCCAGACTTGAGCTTGCATTTTCCCAGTTTCATGATCAGCACTTACTTAATTTCTCCAAGATCTCTTCATCTGACATTTTGGGCTTCTTCTTCTGCTTCTCGGCATTGCGGGTCAGGGTGTCCGGAGGGGTAGTGTTGTTATTCTCAGTGGGAGAGATCGGAGATGTGGCCACATCTCGAGTCGGAGTGACAGGAATGGGGTCGATCACCGACCGTGTGTATACCTGGATGGATGGCAAGGAAACCAGAACAGAGTCAGCTTTCCTAAGCAAAGAGAGAGCCGGGGGGGACGGTTCTCAGACCCAAGATCTTGGCTGGGGATCGGGGGCATGGTGGAGCTAACCCCAATAAACTCACCTCACAACATCCTATTAGGTCCAACACGTTCTCTTTTTTTTAAAAGAGAGAAATGAATGAATCAGGTTCTCTTTGGGTTTTTTTAAGAGTTTTATTGATTTGTATGTATCTGTACATTATAATCCTTTCCCATCCCCTCTCATTTAGCAACTTCCCTTGCCAATACATGCATTCTCTACACAGTGGGCACAGTGGAGACACAAAGTGACATTAACCCCATTAGACCAAGGAGAAAGTTTGGAAGAGACCGAGGGAGGAAGGAATTCCTCCACTCCAAAGAAAGAAACCAGGACAAGGTGATGCCATCATATTGCCACCAAGTCCCAAAATATGAGATCAATTGTCCCTCCTGCAGCCCTCCCTCTGATCTTGTCTCCACCATCTTGGGACAGGCAAGGAATCTGGTGTAGCCACCATAATGTGAGCACTGCCCTTTCCAGCCTTTGAAGGGCTCAGCACAAGTGAAGCTTGAAGAGACGGAAAGTGTCCAGAGGCCCTGTGCCCCATATCTCTTAAATATGAGCTGCCCACCAAGGTGGAAATCAGGAGACATGCATTCTAGGTCCAGCTCTAGCACTGACTAGCCCCCCAAGTAAGACAAATTACCTCAATGAGCTTCAGTTTTCTCCCCTGTAAAATGAGAGGGTTGAACCCGGATGATCTCCATGGTATCTTCAAACTCATAACATTCTGTGCTCTAAGTTCCCTCCAATTCTAACATCACATGTTTTAAGGTTCCTTCTGGCTCATGCATTCTATGCATTATGTGTTAAGCCCCATCCGAGTAGAGCATTTTACAGAATGAGGTCAAAATGAGAGAGAGTGCTTGATAAGAGATCCCACCAAGCCTCCTCCAAAGCCTAGCCTCTTCTTGATCTCATTCCTCCCCCCATGATGTTCTAGCCTCCTTTCATAGCCCGAGCTTCCTGGCTGCAGGTACAAGAACCTCTAACGCTAGGATACTAGAGGCCAGCAGGCATCTCAAATGTTTACCTCAAATGTTAGCATCTGGCTTTCAGACATATCTCAAGCTCCCAACTCTTTTTGTGTGTGAAGCCTTCCCAAATGTCTCTAGACCACATGCAAGGCACTGTGGCATGATGGAAAAGTCTGTGGATTTGGAATCAGAAGGCCTGGGTTCCATTGTCTTTATCATCTGATGAGTGAGATCTAATAGACTAGATATTAATAATACAATAATAGGCAACATGTATATAGCACTTACTATATGCCAAGCACTATGCTAAATGTTTTATAAATATTATCTCATTTGATCCTCATAACAACCCTTGGAGGTAAGAACTATTATTATTCCTATTTCAGAGATGAGGATAAAAAGCAAATAGAGGTTAAGTGACTTGCCCAGGGTCACACAACTAGTAAGTGCCTGAGGCTGGATTTGAACTCAGGTCGTCCTGACTCCAGGTTTAGCTCTCTACCTGGTGTGCCATCCAGCAGCTATAGATGAACTCTAAGGTCCCCTTCAGGTCCAGTGTTCTATTATTATGTGTCTAATCTTCCTGGGAGGCTAAGGGACACAGTGCTGGACCCAGAATCAGAAACACCTGAGGAATGAGATCACAGTGGAGACTGGATAAGAACATAATGTGTTGATGTCTTCAATTCTTTGTTCTCAAGGTGTCCCGCAATGTATTCTCTTGGCTACTCTGAGGGGCAGGCAAAGAAATCAGATGCTAGGTGAGGTTCCTCTAGAAAGGCACACTGGCTTGGGAGGAAGAAGGGCCGGGTTTAGGGCCGTTAGTTCTGTCCATCACTGTGTGGCATTAAGCAAGTCACTTATAACAATGCCCACTTCTACAAGGCCTACATGGTTTGTGAGGCCTGCTGCCTCATAGTAACACGTGGACTAAGCGGTGCAAAGGATACTATCATCCTCTGACTAAGGCCCTTTGGGGATGGACTTTCCTCTCTATCCACTGTGTCACCTTGCTGCCAGGTGAAGCCCTTGGTACCTGGAAAGTGCTGTGGACATGTATGCCATTGTCCTGGGATGAGGATGAAGGGTTAGTCACTTGCTAACTGATGGGAACCTTCAACCAGGACAATTTGCTCTGTGGCATCATCAATCCTACTCTGTTGCCATGTCCATCGAGGCACTAAGTTCCTGTGCCACCTTTACAATTTTAGGGCTACCTTCCTGCATCTGGCTTCCTTCAGAGCAAAGCTTGGGTGCCACTTCCTACCAGAGACCTTCTCTAATTCTCTGCCTCTCCACCCATTACATACACTCTCGCCCTCTTCAAATTATTTCGTGTTACTTGGAATTGATTAGTGTCCATGTTGTATCTCCACCTCCACTCCACACCAAGGGAATCTAAGCTCCGCCAGGGGAGGGACCATTTCATTTTCTGCCTCTGTATGTCCACAGTGTCTTGCATACAGTAGGTGCTCAATAAATGGTTTGAATGTAAGCATACACTTGGCTCACAGACACCATTCCTTCTTTCATGTCTCTTTTCTCAGGCTTGAGAATCTTCAGGTGATGGCATAGTCTGAGCCATGGAATGCCAGAGCCAAAAAGACCTGAGAGATCATCTAATTCAACCCCCTCACTTTACAGAGGAAGCTTTTAATTAACACAAGATAACATGGAATTAGCTTTTTTTTTTTTTTTGGCAGCCAACACTGTGATGTCAGAGTCAAACGAGCTCGTGTGAGCTGAGGCCTAGCACCACCCCCACAGCCAAGGAGATGACAGTCCCACTCCTCTGCCCTGGTCAGAGTCTATCCTAGTGATCTGAGTCCAGTTCTGGGGCCACATTTTGGGGAAAATGCTGACCAACAAGAAGAAAAGGAAGACTAGGTAATGGGAACGGAGACTGTGTTATATAAGGAATGGCAGAAAAGTCTAATAGGATGCTTAGTTTGGAAAAGAGAATATTTAGAAGGGATGTAATCATTGTTATCAAGTATCCGAGGGGCTGTTGCATGGCCTCATTTTCTGTGGCCCCCAAATGGCAAAACTAGGAACCATGAGGGAAAGATATAAGTAAGATTTCAGCTCTTCTCCTAACAAGCAGAATGGGGAATGGGTGGTTTCAACTGGTAGTGAGTTCCCCATCACTGAGAGAGCCTACAGTAGATTGCTAGGAATGTTACAGAAGGAATCCCTAGTATATGTAGGCTTTCTTGAAACGGAAATTTATTGCTATCTATTTTGAATCCTCTCTTACGTTCTGCAGTGCACATGACATGCTCCTTTTTCTTTTCTTATTTTGTATTTAAGTTTATGTTTCTTTTTCGTTATTATATATTTGTTTTATTATTTAAATCTAATAAAAATTTCAAAAAAAATTAAAGGAAAGAAAGAAAAAAGAAGAAGAAATCCCCAGATCAGGCAAGGAGTTGCACTAGTTCCCTTCACTAAGGTCTCTTCTGGCTCTAAGTTTCATAAAGTGGGGAAGTGATTTAACTCAAGGTCACTTACAATAGTTACAAGGTTACTTACAATAAGTCAATGGCATTACCAAGCCTGGGCCCCCCACGTCTCCTAATTCCTCATCCACAAATACATTCTCCAATCTTTGCCACTGCAAGATTTACGAATGGGATGTGTTTGCTTGTTTGTTCTCTCCCCTCTTCTCAGGGATTCTACTGTTCCTAGATTGCTGCTTCATAAGTTTCCACATTGTTTAATACGTAAAGCCAGGAAGGAACAAGGCATCTCATTTTCCCATTTCTCATTTTCTCAGAAGTACACATCACATCTTAACACCAAATTTAAGGCATTATCTATGTGTAATACACAGATCCTGAATTTCTGAGATTCTACACTGAGACCAAGAGAAAGGAGGTCACTTCTCCAAGGTCATGCCATGAGTTAATGGCAGAGCCAAGTCTAGACTTCAGGTCTCCTGGCTCCCTGGCCAATGGGACCAGGGCTACCACATCTCAAAGCCCTATGGGTCTAAAAAGGAAGGCCTAAAGAGGTGCTGTCGATATCTAGCACGTGAAGAGTTTCATGGCAGAGAACAGCTACTGTGGTTATAAATTCCCAACAGTGCCATCCATCATGCTCCTTAGTTTCACATGCTGAATGCTGCTAATTTCAAGCAAATCTTGCAGAACTGCGATTACCAACTTCCCAGGAGAAGGCAAGAATGACTCATTTCAGCCTAGAACTAAATAATGTCGACTGTACTTAAGGTAACATTTGGTGGAAGGGAGGCTGGGGGGCCACAGGAGAGGGCAGGGAAGGTATAAATGAGAAGAAGCCCTTCCTGCCTTATCTCCCACCACTCCCCTCCAAATGCTCTCCCCACAGCAGCCAAGCTCAAGTCCATGACCATTTGATGTGGAAGAGGCCTGAGAGATCCTCTAGGCCAATTTTCTGATATTAACACATGAGGAGAAGGAAGGCCAGTGGATGGGTTGGGACTTACCCCAGACCACACAGGTAATAAGTGGCGTGGATAAGGATCTGAATGTTCATCCTCAGACTACAATAATGATATGATGATGATATTATGATGTGTAATACTAGCAAAAATATCATTTATTATAGTTTGTTAAGGTTTGCAAAGCACTTTATTTATATTATCTCATTTGATTCTCACAACAACCCTGGGAGGTAGGTGCTATTATGAACCCCCTTGTATAGATTAGGACGCTGAAGCTTACGAGAGAATAAGTGACATGCCAGGGTCACTCAGCTACTAAGTATGTGAGGCAGGATTCTAATTCGGGTCCTCCTGACTCCAAGTCCAGTACCCTACCACCTAGCTAGGCAGGAAGACCTGTGTTTAAAAAAAACAAAACAAAACTCTTGGCTTCAGTCTCCTCATTTGTAAAATGGTGGTGAAACTAATTATCACCTACTTCATAGGGTTGTTTTGCAGATCCAATGAGATAATCAAGTGTTTGGAGACCTTAAATTGCTATATTAATGCTAACTATTATTATTATAAAACCAAGTCTTTTCGTTACATCATGAAATCTGCCATTCTTTCATCCCCTCCTGCCCTCTCCTGCTTCCTTGCCCCTCCTGATTAGAATAGACTCCCTCCTTCCCCATACTTCCCACACCTAACTTGCCTATCTCTGCTTCGGGAAATTCTTTCTTTCTTTGAAGGCCTAACTCAAGTCCAACCTGCTCCATGAAGCCCTCCTTGATTTCCTCTCCCCTCCAAGCTAAAAATGATCTTTACTCGAGCTTTTTCCTGACCCTCTGCACCTCTCCCCATCATCACATTCTAATTTATATCGTAGTTGGTTACGCTATCATTGTGTATCTTACTTCTAGAGCACAACAGGGGCCTTGGGAACGAGGAACATGAAGTAATTTCTCTTTCTGCCTCTCCCAGGGCTAAATACATCTTACACTCAGCAGGTATTCAATAAATACTTCTTGAAAATTGACTTAAATTGTTGGTGACTCTCTACAGGCGGCTAGGCAGTGACAGGAGACAGAGCAATGGACCCGGAGTCAGGAGGACCTGAATTTAAACCCAGCCTCCGATTTTTAGTAGGTGTGTGAACTCGTTTAATCCCTGTCTGCCTCAGTTTCCTCAAATGTGAAATGGGGATAACAACAGTGCTTACCTTCCAAGGTTGTTGTGAGGATCAGATGAGATAATAAAAATACTTAGCACAGTCCCTGACACATAGTAAGTGCTATAGAAATGTTAGCTATTATTATTATTCCTTCTTTGTTTCTCCGTAAGGATAACCACAGTGATGATGATGACGTTAATGGATCATATCGGAGATGGGTTGAAATAACACATAATATTTCTCCAGTGCTTTTCTACAAAGTGCAAAAACCCTCCCCACCAAAGTAACTTTGAGAAAGATGATATATGCATTATTATCTCTACTTTACAGATAAAGAAACTGAGGCTCAGATTCACTAGATCAAGATCAAGGAGAGTCAAAGCACTGATTAAATCTGTATTCTTCACTCACTTTTAAAGAATTTTAGCTGTAGGAATAGAAATAAGAATAGGGATAGGATAAGACTTGAGATTTCATTGGTATAGGGAACTCAGATCCCTACACTAATGGAGGTCAGTACTGTCTCTACAACTTAAGAGTCCTAAAAGCGGTCTAGAACACAGACAAGGTAAGTGACTTCAGGTCCCATGGCCCAGTATGTATCAGGGGCAGGACTTGACCCCACACATTCCTCATTTTGAGGCCACTGTGCCAAAGTGGAAGTGTGCATCAGCTGCAAAAAAACCCAGCAATGTTTCACTTGCATACCCCCGGCCTTTGGAAGCCTCAGGGCACCAATCTCCTTCCTCCAAGATTCTACCTCCACCCATTCACTGACAGCAAAAGGGTTGGGTTCAAATCCCCAAGGACTCACAGATTTTGTGTGCTCTGGCCGAGGTGCTATCACTGGAGGGGGAGCAGCATCATCTTCATCATCTTCGTCCTCTGAAACTGGAGGGACCGCAGGCGTCTCAGACACACTCTTCACATTCTAAGTGAGAAGCAAATACAAGATTGGTTCTACTCTGTTGGGATAAGACCTACCATGGAGATGCAGACCTCACCACTCACATGCATACTCAGAAATGTACCAATCCCTAAAGCCGGAGGCCAATCTTTCTCCCCTCCTTCCAAAGGATTATCTGCCCCATGTCAATGTTCCCACATTTGAGGATAAATTTGGTCCTCACTGATAACTTGCCCCATTGTTTCAAAAGGCACGATGGTAAGAATCACAAGCTCTCACAGCTGAAAGAAGACCCAAGGGCTATTAGCCTTTCCCACACTCTCTTCCATAATGTCACCAACAAGCTGCCCACTGAAGACTTCCAGTGAGCAGCATCTCCCTACCTGCTGAGGCAGCCCCTTCTACTTTCAGACAGCTTTCTCACTGGGAAATTTTCCTCCCATTGAGCCAAAATCTATCTCTCTGAACCTTCCTGCCACTGCTTCTAGTTCTAGGCCACACAGAACAAAGGTCATCCTTCTTCCACATGGCAGACTGAAATACACTTTATTTCCTTCAAGAAATCCTGCACCTGTGGCCTGACTGTGGGCTAAGGATATTGGGACTGACATCTTGCTGGTTCACAACACCTTAGTCAACACAGACTATGATAACTTTGGTTTTTTGGCTGCTCCCCATCTTTCCAGGATTCTCATACCTTTCATCTCAACATATATGCTACAGTACAGTGACACTGGCCTCCTGGGTGTTCCTCAGACAAGACCCTCCATTTGGCTCCAGGCATTTCCCCTGGGATACCCCTCATGTTCTCTCTCCTCAGCTCTGCCTCCGGGCTTCCTTCAAATCCAAGCTAAAATTTCCCAATCCCCCTTAATCCCCAGTCCTATATATTTTAGGACTATATATCCCCCTTCCATCAAATCCAAGCTAAAATTTCCCAGTCCCCCTTCCCGCTGTTGATTATTTCCTATTTACCCTGTATTTGGCTTGTTTGTACATAGTTGTTTGCACGTTGCCTCACCCATTAGACAGTGGACTCCTTGAGAGAAGAAACTATCTTTTACCTTTATATCTGCAGAGTTTAGCACAGTGCCTGGCACGTAGTAGGTGCTTAATAGTGTTTGCTGATTGAGATTGACTGTGTCATACTGCTGACTCACAGTAAGTTTCCAGTCCATTAAAACCCTCCAGATCTTTTTAGCACAAAGATCTGGCTGTTCAGGAGAACAAATACTGATGGTCTATATCTTCAGATACAAGCAAGGCACCCTCGCATTGTAGCAGAGGAATGGCCAGAATCTACTTCCAAGCGATTCTGCTTCCCATCCACAGAGCCACGAATGGGGTGGGGTAAGCTAAGAACACTTTAGAAGGCACTGACAGGGTCGTCCTAGAGCTGAGAAACAGCCAAGGGGAAGCCAGGCCCATTCTGTAGGCATACCTGAACCTTACCACCTGAAACGCTAAAGGTTCATGAACACCAAGGGATTGGACAAAACAAAACTCAGGTGACATTCACAAATGATTCTGGGAGGGGAGAGGGGGGAACGAGGGGTGGGGGAGAGGAGCTGCATCTTTAAGAGACCAACTTGGCTGCACAGGGAGATCATAGATGAGTTTAGCTTTTAAAATAAAAGGGATCCTTCCACTCCGCTCAAGTCCTCCTTCACTGCCTCATCAATGAGGGTGGGCTCGTGGGGGGCAGAAGGGAGACATGTATGGTCTTAGCGGAGGCAGCCCTGGAGGTGGAATCACAAAAAAACTGAGTACGAATCCTGTCTCTCCCACTTACTGAATATGGTCACTCTCTTTCTTAGGAACTATTTTCTAGGGTATAAAACAGGAGAGCTAGAGTACAGGACCTTCTAAGGTCCTTTCTAGCTCTAAATCCCATGTTCCCAATCAACTACTTTACTTCTGTATTTGCTACCAAGTCAACAAGCATTTATTAAGCATTTACTGTACACCAGGCACTATACTAAGCTTTGAGAATACAAACACAAGCAGAAAGGAAGGACAGAATAAAAAGGATTAATTGAGAAGTATGTAACAATACAGAAAGAGCTCTTGATTTGAAATGAGAGAATCTGGATTCAAATTGTTCCCTAAACTGTCTGGACCTCAGTTTCCTCATCTGCAAAAAGGATGGGGATGGGCCTATCTTTAAGACACCTTTCCAGCTTTAAATCAATGAGCCAGTGAACTGAAGCTCAAGATAAGGGAGGGAGGCAAAGAGCAGCAAGCTGTCAGTCACCAGACCTGGAGTGACCCTATCACAAGCTTCACATCAGCTATCCCAGAGCTTGAAGGCCCATCCTCATGCCACACCTTGGCAGGAACCAGAGATCAGCTAGCGACTCCTAACACAGGCCGGGCAAGACGTCCAAATGCAGGGCACTGGGCCACTGCAATCACTGAGTGATCTGCTTCTTGGACTCCGTAGAGAACAAGACATTGCCACCCTTCTCAGACATTGCATCATATTGTGAGGATGAGGAATGGTAAAAACCAGTAGAAGCAAGAGTGACCGAGATGGAAGGGGACCAGAAACTATGCTAGACAGGGAGCACATCAAGGACCTGGGGGTATTTAGCAACAAAAAGAAAAGAGAGGGAAGGTGATTTAATATCTCCCATCCTCTCTCTCCACCCCCCTCCCCCCACCAAAGAGCAGTTCTTTGAGTCCTCAAAAAGGAGGGGCTCTTCATGGTCTAATTTCCAAGCGGAATTGGCTTGTTCAGTGTGGTCCACAGGAGGAGAGTTAAGGGTAAAAGGAGGGAATAACAGAATTAATAGTCTTTTATTTTTCTCCCCAGTGCTTGAATGCAGTAAGCATTTAATAAATGCTTTTTTATTCATTCATAAATATGTCAACATTTACATAGTGCTTTAAGGTTTGCAAAGCACTACCTACATACCTCTATGTTTATATATCTATGTACATACAACCACACATATGCGTGTGTCTATGTGCCTATATATCTGTGATACATGTGTATACACACACAAATACACACACAAGTGTGACTTTCTAAGACTTCAGTTGTAGAGACGGTGCTGACCTAATTTGGTAAAAGGAGTTTTTTGATCCACGAGTCTCCATATCAAAGAAATCACGGGGCCACTCACTGTGCCACAAGAGTTCTGGATTTAGAGGGAGGACTTAGGTCTGAATTCTGGCTCTGCTACATTGTTGCACAACCTAGCCTTCTCCAGCTTCAGTTTCCTTGTCCATAAAATAAGGGCATTAGACTCGAGGATCAGAGTTGCTCAGATTGTAGGTGAGTGAGTCAGTCCTCATTCAGTCCCTCCTGATCCAGCCGGTCCCAGACCCCCAGGACTCAGCCGCCATAGGCATCTCGCCTGAGGTAGCTCATGCTCCAGCCTCCCCTTGGCACCTCTGACTCAGAGGAGAATAGTCAGATCAGTATCAACATTCCTGTTGTCACAAAGGTCCTGCCATACTCCCGGGGGACCATCTAGGGCAAAGTCCCTTCCCCCAGGCTCCACTCCCTTTACAAGAAGTTTTATTGATATTTTTGTTGATATTTTGATAAGTGTTCCTAGAACACAAACTCCTTGAGAGCAAGGCCTGTCTCACTTTTGTATTTTTATCCTCGGTACCTGGCATGCAGTAGGAGCTCAATAAATGCCTGTTGGTTGATCACTTGATTAATTCCTTCTAGCACTGACAGACTGTGTTTAAGGAAAACTCAATGCTCCTATAAACCTCTCAGGAGAGGCTAAGGGCTGCCCCACAACAGACAAACACCCCCAAATAAGCAAAAGAACATGGCCCTAGATGCATTCAAGCAGGTGTTAGATGATTCCTTGTCAGGAAAGCCATGCTACAGAGGGGATCCCTGCATGCAGTGGTTGTGTGGACTAGTTACCCTCCAAGGTCCCTAACTTGGAGATTCCAGGATTTCTGTACATGCCCTACTGAAAGGTGTAACCTGCTTTACTCTCCTGGCCAAACTAGACTTTGGTCAAGAACACCAGGTGGGCCCCAAGTAGACCTTTGGACCCTTAATCCCTTGAGACAAAAATAACATACTAAACAGAAGAATGCACCTCCCATCTTACAGGAGGCACCATGGCATGGTAGAAGGAGTCACGTGGCCCGGGTTACATCCCAAGTCACACAGCTAGTAAGTGTCTGAGGCTGGATCTAAACTCAGGTTCTCCTAATTCCAGGGCCAGTGCTTTATCTGCTGCGCCACCTAGTTGCTCCCATTTGAGGTTTCCTTGGCAAAGATACTGGAGCGATGTGACATTTTCCTTCTCCAGCTCATTTTACAGATGAGGAAACTGAGGCAAACAGGGGAAGTGACTTGCCCAGGGTCACAGGGTCACAGCTAGTAAATGTCTGAGGCCAGATCTGAACTCAGGAAGATGAATCTTTCTTACTCCAGCCCTGGCGTTCTATCCATTGCACCATCTAGCTGCTCAAGTCAGTAAGACGAGTTAAAATCCTCCCTCCCTGTGTGATCCTGGCTGGGCAAGTCACTCAACCTCTCTCTGCCTCAATTTCCTCACCTGTAAAATAGGGATCATAATAACACCCACCTCCCAGGATAATTGTGAGGATCAAATAAGGGAACATTTGTCAAGTGCTTGGCTAGTGCCCCGGAACATAGTGATTTAATAAATTTAAACACTTAATTAAACATTTAACAAATGTTTATTTGTTCTCATTCCCACCCATTCCCCTTTCTTTCAAAAAAGGATATAGATATAGATAGATCTATCTATGCAGGTATCTATAACTACAGGTGTCTACATCTCTTATCTACACACGTATAGTGTATGTATGTGTGTGGAGAGAGAGACAGAGACAGCGAGAAACAGAGAGAGACTGAGATTCAGGGGCATGATGCCAAAGGGTCAAAAGAATGGCGTTGGCACAGTATGACGTACAGCCTGCCTATTTTATCCATTACTAAAGTGCCCTCAGTGCAGGATTTTGCTGAGTTGGTACCATCCTATCTGCCATATGGCACTAACCTCAGGCCACTTTTTCCTAAACACATGGCAGGGCTACCTATTTTCAAAGTCACAGAAAGTCAGAGATAGAAAAAGACACTGAATAAAGAATGTCAGTGCAGGATAAAGCCTCAAAAATGAATAATGTCAAGAGCACTAAAGGACCTTGGAACACAATGTTAAAGCTGGCACAGCCCTCAGGATGTAGAATGAGGGCTAGGAGGAACTTCCAAACTGGAAGGGACCACAGAAATCATCTAATCCAACCCTCTGACTTTAGAGACATGGAAACAACCGTCCAGGACACAGAACAAGAGGAGAACTATCATATCGAGACGTCTATTCAGAGCTTTACATCCACCTCTACCCACCATCTTCAGTGCTCTCATTTCCCTTGCTCCTACTCTTACTACTCCATAGCCATTTACCAGTTTGAAAAGGCTGAAGCCTTCACCCACTAATGAAACCCGCTAACAGGGATGGGGAACCTGCAGCCTTGAGGCCACATGTGGCTTCAGTCAAAGGGTTACACTTGAGGACCTAGAGGGCCACATGTGGCCTTAAGGCTGCAGGTTCCCCACCCCTGCTTACATCTACTAGTCTTAAAGTGGAAAACAAAAGCTTACCAAAGTGTTAGATGAGTTGTATTCTTCCGTTGATTTATCTGAAAGAGAAGAAAGCCAATAAAAGACTTAGACATCATTAGACAACCAGTAGGGCTCATACCTCACTAAAATCCTGAGGGGCCAAATGGGCCAACTATAATAAAGATATCAATAATAATAACTTATGTTTGTACAGTGCTTTAAAGTTTACAAAGTATTTTCTTTGCAAAACCTATGTAAGTTTAAGTGTGAAGTCAAAAACCACCACTGACTTAGCCTTGGTGCACTTATCAGGTGAGAAGGTGCCTCACTGGTCACTGGGTGTGAACAAGTTCTGGACTCCTAGGTACTCCAGGAAGTCTGTCTGGATTGGCTGATGGCCTTAATTACACTCCCTGGGGCTTATACAAAACCATCAAGCTAGCTGGAATCAGAGATTCAAACAAGCAGTGTGCCAGGAGAGAATCTTCCAGAGAAAAGTTTGAAAAGGGATTGCTTGAGAGAGGAAGGAATCTTGGTCTTCTCCCTGAGGAGGGTCAAGAAGATTTTGGATTTCCCATTTTCTCATCAGAGTCCTAGCAGCATAGTCAAAACAAGTGATGGGCAGTGTCTCTATCTGAAGCCAAGAACAAACCGGCATGCAGATTTAGGGCTCTACAAAGAGCCCCAAAGGACAAAACCTACACCATGCCTAAGGTGAGCTTCTTCATCGCCCATCAAGGGTGTTGAGGGAAGAAACCTTTGAGAATGGAAGAAAAGGATCTCTGAATTAACCCTTTACCACAGATGTTCTCTAAGCTTGAACCCACTTTCCCAAGCTTTGAATGTGCTGATGGGAGAATGTTTCACAGACTTCTAGGGTGATGTTTTGTCTTAATTCTTCCTACTCCACAACACCAGGTAAATACTCCTTTTTACATACAAAGTCTGTCTGACTAATTTATATCAACTGATAACCTTAGAAGGGGGAACAGACCACTGGGAACTCAACTCATGAGTTCTGTTGTTCAGTTGTTTATCAGTCATGTCTGACTCTTCATGACCCAATTTGGAGTTTTATTGGCAGAGACACTGGAGCAGTTTGCCATTTCCTTCTCCAGCTCATTTTACAGATGAGGAAACTGAGGCAAACAGGGTTAAATGACTTGCCCACAGTCGCACAGCAAGCAAGTGTCTGAGGCTGGATTTGAACTCAAGAAGATGAGTCTTCCTGATTCCAGGGCCACCACTCTATCCACTCTATCTAGAACATTTTGCTACAATTTCACTACCATCTAACTACCCAGAGATTTACCTAGTATTCAACAAACAGCTCCCCAACCCTTCTGGGATACCACCTGGAGCTTATGGTGGCCAGGTCTGGAAAACCAACCTGCCAACGTGTGCAGAGGGTGGGAGAGTAAATCCTGAGCCAGTTTCCATTTGGTAGAAGTATTATACTCCCCTTTTTATAAATGAGAAAACAGCTTCAGAGAAGCAAGATGATTTAGCCAAGGTCTTTAAGCTAGTGTAATGTCAGCCCCAGGATTCTACTTCGATTCTCAGGCTTGTAACATTCTTTCCAGTATACCATCCTGCCAAAGACCTTGTGGTCCCAGACGACTGCTTCCATCACGCTCTAGCATATCTTGAAATGATCCATCTGAATCCTGGGAATATTAGACCTCAATGTCCCAGAAAGTTTTTTTTAGGGTCAAAAGAAAAATAACCCCAGAAGGAAAGAAAAAGACAGAACAAGGACATGAGCTCCTGGCTCCCTCCACAAGCCTTCCAAAATGAGTCGTGACCCAGTCTGCTTGTCCGCTTTCAGAATCAATCTCTCCATGTCCGTGTCTTCTCTCCCCCAGGGACAGAAGAGTTGAAGCTTACAAGCTTCATTACTCTAAGATTGGAACAGGGCCATTCATCATGTCCCATCCAATTACAGGCAAAGAAGAGTATCGCTCCTCTCCCCAATGCTCTGAACTTTGGGCAGGCCAGTATGGACCACTTCATCTTTTAATCAGTGTTTCAGTACTACCCCTGGAACTTACTAGCTCAGTTATCTGGGTCATTTTCCTTCTCTGAGCCTCAGTTTCCACACCTGTGAAATGTGGGTAACACTTGGATGTAGTAGAAAGAACGCTAGATTTGGTGTCCAAGGAGCTGGCTTTGAATCCTGACTTTTGTTACCTGGTTGCCCTTGGAATGGTCAGTTTCCCTGGTCATTTCTCTGAGTCTCGGTTGTTTCAACTATAAAAGAAAAGGGCTGGACCAATGTCCTTTCCAACCCCAATTCCTATGAAATTGCACTGCCACCCTTCCTGCTGAGAAGAAAGCACTTTGTAAGCTTAAAAGCACTATGGAAATGTAAGGTATTATCACCCTGAGACCCTCTCCAGGAAGGACTCATTATGCAGATTTATACCAAGATAAGTAAGTTTAGGAGCAGGGCAGAGTAAGATAAAGAACTTTAGACCAGGAGCCAGGAGCAGCATGACAGAGCACAGATACAGTGCTGCCCTCAGGGCCAGGGAGAACTGAGTTCCAACCCCACCTCTGACACTTACTAATTGTGTGACCAGAGGTTTCCTCATCTGCAAAATGAAGGTGAATAATAGTTGGTTATTGTGGCAATCAAACAAGCTAATTTATGCAAAGTGCTTTAGCAAGCTGGGAGATGCTCTAGTAATACTTGTTATCACTGTCATTGCTACGATGATGATGATGATGATGATGATCATGGGTCTTGCTCTGCTAACCAGCCAAGTGACTTTGGGCAAATCGGCTCCCTGAATCTGCTTCCTAATTGGTAAAATGAGAACCAAAATCTTGCCTGACAAATTCGTAGGGTTGTTCTGAGGATACAATCAATCACTCAATCAAACAAGGAGAACAGATGGGAAAGCGATGAACAAATGTCAGGGATTCTTGTTCCTCCCGGGGCTGGGGTGGGTTGCAAGAACACGATGCAGCCAAAAAAAGCCCTGGACTTTTAAGAATCAGAAGACCTGGGTTTAAGTCCTTATCCTGCAAAAACCACTCCCTTTCCATAGTCTAGAATCCCAGACCCTAAGAATAGTTGTGAGTTATTTACAGGATGAACAGCAGTGAGAGGAGGCAGAAAGTCAGGATACCTGGGTCCTAATCCCAGCTGTACCATTTGCTCAGATTTTGACTGTCACACCCCTCTGGACGTCAGTTTCCCCTTCTGTAAGATGAGGAGGGGTTTAGACAAAAAAAAAAATCTCCAAAGTGCCTTCCTATTCTAACCCTCTTAGGATGAATTGATTAATATAAATCACAGGCATGGAGAATTAGGGAAGAGAGTCTTTTCACTCATGTGATTAGAAATCAGGAAGTCCAGACTAAACATTTGACCAACTCTAGCACCTTCCTCATTCAAAAGTTAAACCCACAAAGACCCCAGAGCCCCAGTTCCTTTCATAAGAAAAATCCAGTTTCCAACCTCCTTCTTCCCACAATGAACCGAGAATCCACAAAGCAGTAGAGTGCATCAATACAAAAGATAAGTCGGTCCATTATTTTTTCAAATCATATCCTTCTGTGGTCAACTGTAGCTCATGGAACATACTTCTGCATTTGCGTTCGATACATAGAAAACACAGCTCAACTGCTCCAGGACAATGGGCCAGCCTGCAAACCGGCCCAGAGCTGTACTCTCCCTTCTTGGATCAGCAGCCTCAGGGCAGAGAAGAAGCTGGTGCCCTCCTGGGAGATCTTAGCAGTACCTGCTGCCCTCCTGCTCCCCATACCAACTGCTCGTCTCCCAGATTATGGGGACCCTAGGACAGGCCAAGCACGTCCTTGGTCACGGCTGAGGGTCCTTCTTAAGGAAGCACGGCCTCTCTGGGGGCACCTTCCAGGGAACAGGAGCTGGTGGTGGTTCCATCATCCCAGGTCTCACTTGCCAGCTGCCTGATCAAAACCAAGTCTCTTCCTCTCTTTCTCTGAGCCTCAGTTTCATTATCAACAAAACGGGGAGAATAACACCGGCACGAATAATCTCCCAGGGTTGCTGTGAGGAAAGTGCTTTGTTAAACCTTCTTTCAAAGTCTGTAGAAATATGAGTTGTCATTATCTTACCATCTGTGGATTTCTCTTTGACCTGGAGGAGACTGAACCAGCCCAGCTCACCACAGGGGAATGTCATTAGGCATGGACTTCCCAATCACATTTATCAAAACACAGCCAGTTTGCCATAATATTTGTCCCCGCAGCAACAGCCCATTAGGCCTGTTTTTTTCCAGAAATGCTGGCATCTCAAAGGCACCTTACAGGGAATAGAACAAACTCTACTCAGGAAAGAGGAATCCCAAAGAGAAATTTAATGATCTCTGAAGTCTCTTCCAACTCCAATCCACCATGGTTCCCTGATACAGGTCTTAGCATGGTGTTGAAGAAGAAATGTTAGAAGTGAGGACTAAGTTTAAAGTCTAATTTCTCCTTGTGATCTGTGTGACTTTGGGCAAGTTACTTAACCCCTCTGTGCCTCAGTTTCCCTGTCTGTCATATGGACAGGTATATGATGATAACTGACCTGTGCAGCTCATTTGGAGTATCAAATAGTAACAATTCTTCACTTGTATAAGGTGCTTTATATAAGCTCCTTATATCAATCCATTATCTCCTCTCATCTCAATAGCCCTGGAAAGTAGGATATTATTATCCCCAGTTGACAAATGAGGAAACCGAGACTCAGAGAGCCTAAGTCAGAGAGCCAAACAGATAGTGAGTGGCAGAGCTGGGCACTGTCCCCTCTATTCCCCCTCCCCCAAAGAACAAAGTATTTGAAGGCATTTTGAAACACACACAGAAGCTTCTACAACTGCAAGGTATCAGCATGGCCCATCTGCTTACTCTTGTTAGCATACCTCCTCCTGTGCCTCAGAGAACACACAAGAAACTTTGCTTATCAGTCAGTTTTATTTAAAAGCAAATTATTCCAGCTCTAAAATTTTAAGATTGGATCCTACTAATACTAACTTGCTGAGTGACCTAGGCCAAGTCACCCCAGTCACTGATTCCTCAACTGTAAAATGAAGGAGTCAGACAACAAGATGTCTACAGTCTCTTTGACTCTGTAACGTCTCTGGTCACTGTTGCCTCACTGAGTCATGGAGGTATGACCCTCGGTTCTCAAAAGCTAAGACAGCAAACCCAAGCTCTGCAAACCTTGCTTACCAAGCTGAGAAGTCTTCAACAATGGTCCTAGCAATAAAATGTGTGTCCATTGTCCCAGGGCAAGCTTAACTCAGAGAGGCCTGTCACCAGAGCGCTGACCCCCAGGGGATGCCGTTGGTCACAGCAGTGCTCAAAAACCATCTACCAGTGTCTGAGGTTCTTAACATGGGCTCCTTGGAATTCTTTTCCTATTTCTTGACAACTGTATTTCAATATAATTGATTTCCTTTGCAATCCTATATGCTTTCTTTTACACATTTAAAAGCATCATTCTGAGAAGGGATCCATAGATTTAAATCTGCCAAATGGTTCTGTGCAAAAAGGATAAGAACCCCTGGACTAAAAGTATGGATAGGCTACAATCTGCATAAGAAGCCCTGTGGACACCTCCAAACAATAAATAAGCATTTATTAAGCACCCAAGAGGTACCAGGTACTATGTTAGAGAGAGAGATATAGCTATAGACATAAATGTGATAGGGAGTGTGTGTGTGTGTGTGTGTGTGTGTTTGTGTGTATGTGTGTGTGTGTGTGTGTGAGACAAACAGGAGTTGGATGTGATGCCCAGAGGAAATAAGCTACAAGAGTTTACTGAGAAGGAAAGTGGTATTTCTAAAGCCCAATGCTTTGGGAACATCATTCGGCAGCAGAGTGGAGAAGGCACTGAAGAAGGAGAAGGAAGAGGGGAAAGATTTGAGGCAGAGGAAAATAGACTATTGCAATGGTCCAGGTGAAGTAAAAAAGACTGAACTAAAGTGGTGGCTCTATGAGTGGAAAGAAGCGGATGAATGGGAGATGTTTCAGACGGAGAATGGACAAGATTTGGCAAATGACAGCCTCGCCACCCCAGTCTTCCAGAGGTTACTGTACCTCCGACCTTCAGTCTTTACTCATCCCATCCTTTTTCCCTTCTGCCTCGGAGGATGAGATGGTCCCTCCCTCTTCTCTGTTAAAAGCTTAACCCTCCAACTGTCCCCTGGTCTCACCTCTTCCTATGAGGGGGCCTCGACACATCAATCAAGCCCACTTCCTCTTACCTACAGTGTCTCTCATGGTTCCTTGCCTTCTGTGCTTGTACATGTTAGTTTGCATGTCCTCTCCCCAATTCAACTGTAAGCCCCTCGAGGGCAGGGACTGTTTTTGGCCTTTGTGTTCCTAGTGCTTGGTAGAGTGTTTGGCACATAGTAGGCACTTAATAAAGGCTTGCTACCTCGTCGAGTCTCTCCGATCCTTTTTGGAAAAAGCTTCCCCCTGACTCTGCTTGCCACCTGTCTGAAGCTATTGTTCTGTCTCTCTTCTCCCTTCAATTTCTATAAAATCTGTATTTGTTGTATAGTCTTCCTTGCCAGCTACTGACTCCTCAGACCTTCATCATTTAGGCTTCTGTCTGCCACTACTCAGCTGAAATGTCCCCCTCCAAAATCACCGATAACTTTGGGATCACCAAATCTCATGGCTTCCCTCAGTTCTGATTCTCCTCGACTTCTCTTCAGTCTAGGAGACTGCACTTGTTCCTTCTGCATGCCTGAAATTCTGTCCCTCCTCCTCCTATGGGCCTCCTGATTTCCCTGGCTTCCTTCAAATCCCAGCTAAAATCCCACCTGCAAGAAGCCTTTCCCATCCCTGCTTTCCCTCAACTGGTTATCTCCCTGCATGGTTCTTGTATGTACATAACTGTTTGCATGTTGTCTTCCCCTTAGATTGGAAGCTCCTTGAGGGCAGGGGTTGTCTTTCGCCACTTTTTGTATCCCCAGCACTTAGCACAGTGCCTGGTACACAGTAAGTGCTTAATAAATGTTTATTGTCTGACTGCTTTTGCTTTTATTTATATCTCCATCACACAGCACAGTGCCTACCACATGATAAGCTCTTAATAAATGCTTGTTGATTTAACTTGACTTCATCTCCTCTCCTCCCTTTGCCTTCTATGACACTGTTCTCTCCCAGTTCCTCCTCTGGGTCTGGCCTCTCCTTCTTGACCTCCCTTCAATAATTTATGTTGCTCTTCCTGACTCCTAAATGTAGGTATCCCCCGAGACTCTGTTCTCAGCCTTCTCCTTCTTTCCCTATTCTTTCTCCCTAGATAATCTACTACATTCCCATGCCCTCCAGCTATTGTTCTATATCTGCCCTCCTTTTCACATTCAGTTATCATCTCTAAGTTACCTCCAGGACATCCGTTACCATGTCCTGCCAGCACCTCAAACCCAACATGGCCCAGGCAGAATTCATCCTCTCCTCCACAGCTGTCCCTCTTCTCACCTTCCCTGTCTCTGTTGATGGCAACACTATCCTCCCCATCCTCAGGTTTGAAAAGCCTGGAGTTAACCCTGATAGTTCCCCTTCCTCACCCTCTACTTGGTCCAATCAAGTCCTGCCAATTCAACCTTAATTACATTTTTTGTATCTGTCTGCTCCATTCCATAACAATGGCTACCATGCCACTGGGGGCATCCTTCTCCCATTGCCTTCTATTCCCATTGGCTCCTTCCCTCCAGGCCTGGACTAGTCCAGAACCCATCTGGGATCCCAACCCCCACAACACCAGCAGAGGTATCCTCCCCTACAGACCTTCCTCCCCCTCCCAATTTCCCACCAGTGCTGCCCAGAGCCTGTACGTTCTGCTTGATAGCTCACATGGCATGGATGATACAGGAATAACCAACTCTATTCCCTTTGATGAGACAGATGACCTGGACTAGGCCTTACCAGGCCTTACAGTCTATCCTACCTTTGTACCCTGCAGATTCCTGGCATCTAACCATCTAATGTAATCTGAAGACCCCTGGACTTTGCCAGCTACCCCACTGCTGCATTTTTTGGATTTCTGGGCCGTCCCACCCTCCCTGAAACTGAACTTTTTTTTTTTAATGTGCTGTCTCCTTCAATTAAAACATAAGCTCCCTGAAGGCAGGAACTACTACCTTACTTTTTCTATTTGTATCCCCAGCATAGAGCATAGGGCTTGGCCTATAGTAAACACTTTAAATAAATGCTTTTCCCCTTAATTCAGCATGGTTCAGACCCTCATCACCTCTAATCCTGATCTAATATGATTGAAATGGTCTCTCCCTGACTCTAGTCTCTGCCTTCTCCAAATCACCCTCATATGACTGCCAAAAAATCTTCAAAATGATTATATCACACCCATACAAAGCAAAAAAGTTTTAAAAGTTCAGGGGCTCCCTGTTAATCTTAGAGCAGAGCTGTCAGACTCCAAGGTCTGCAAAACTGAGCAAAGCAGAACCAAATTAAGATGTAATTGAGAAATGCTTACAAAATAAATAAAACTATAATACAATATAGATGATGTTACATATCATACTATAAACATTATACAATATATACATTATGTGTGTGGGGGTATATGTATGTATATGTATATGTAGATAGGATAGAATATAAACATTTTTCCTATTATTTAAAATTCTCCACCACGTAGAAGGTCCAACCTACTTTTCCAGGTTTATCACACTCTATGTTCCTTTCCAACTGGACAGCTCACTGTCACTGTCTCCTGCCTTCACTCATCTCTATGTATTTGATCTAACTGTTCCCTTTGCCTGGACATCTCGACAACTTATCGCAGCCCAGCTCTGGTGCCAACTCGCTCAGGAACCCTTCTCTAAGAGAAGGTATGGAAAGCACTTTCTCTCATCTTTTTACATTGACTTCCTTTAAGCCTATCACATTATATCTTGGATCGTATCCATTTAAGTCTCATTCCCTCCATTAGACTGTAAGATCCTTGAGGGCAGGGACTGTGTCATTTTTCATCTTTATTATCTCTACCACTTATACATAATAGACACTTAAATAAATCACTGCTGAAATGAATTTAATTGAGAAGACATCTTATATTGGTAAGATCTGTGTTTTCATCACCTGTTGGTGCCCCAGGCAACTCTCGAAGACTAGAAATTCCAGAGAAAGTGCCAACCTGCATTGTTGGAGAGAGTTTCATCATCTGGGAATCACCCATAGCAATGAAAATCACAGGTCCACTCCCCACTCCTGTCCTGTATGCACCTAATTCAGCACTTAGTATAAATGGGCACACATGAAAGGTACAGTAAATACTGGCAGAATGATGAGTTAATACACACGCGAATAAATGCACATGCACACACACCTACCTGTAAAACTCATATACTTTTGGCTGTTGGAGGTTTTCTTGGAATTATAGAATTCCAACACGTCGAGCACAGCCTGGGGGTTTTTCTTCTGCTCAGATTTGGTGATGTTGGATGTCTGCAACAAGCGAGCCCACTGTTCTGGCATCCCCTACAAGAGAGGTTGGCAGGATTGGCTGATTTATTTTAACTGTACCTTTCTGTTACAAGGGAAGGAGAAGGAATTTGGGAAGGAGAAGGAATTCGTTGGTAAGTGACAAAAGTGTATTTTCTTAAAAAGAACAGCAATAAAACTTTTTTTTAAAGGAGAGTTAGTAAAAGACTATCAGAGTTATCACAGCCACCAGTGTATTTCAAGACTCAGGTATTGACCACCTTCTTCCCGCCCTTGAGGACAGGTGACCAGATGGAAGGGGACTGAAGACAACACTGAATACTTAGCCTGGAAAAAATAAAATATAAGATCGGTACCTTCAAGTATTTGATAGGCTGACACCTGGAAGCTGGATTTGACTGATTTGGTTGAAGAGGAAAGGACTAGGAACAGTGGGTGAACATTACCAAGAGCAAAGATGTATGCTTTATAAAAGGAAAATCTTTCTAACAATCAGTGCTGTCCCACAATGGAATAATTTGCACCAGACTTCCCTCCAAAACCACCTATTTGCCTTGTATACTGATAGTTATGTGCATATTGTTTCCCCAATTAGAATGTATGATCCTTGAAGGCAGGGACTGTCCTTTACTTTTCTTTGAATCCCCAGTGCTTAGCACATAGTAAGAACTTAATAAATGCTTGTTTATTTATTGGACTTGAGTTAGAAAAACATGGCTCAAGGCCTGGGTCTGACACTTACTAGCTATGGACAAGTCACTTCACTTTGCCAGATCTCAGCTGCCTCATCTGAATACAATACAATAATAATAATAGTAGTTTTTATATGTTAGCTGCCTTATTTGTATACAGCAAGAATAGCTAACATTTATACGGCACCTACTATGTGCCACACAGTGTGCTTAGCACTTCACAATTATTATCTCATTTGGTCTCCACAGCAACCCTGGGAAGCAGACGCTATTATCATTCTCATTTTACAGATGAGGAAACTGAGGAAAACAGAGGTGGAGTGACTTGCCCAGGGTCACACAGCTATCAAGTGTCTGAGGGCAGATTTGAGCTCAAGTCTTTCGGATTCCAGGCCAGGGCTCTGTGCACTAAGGCAGCACCTAGCTAAGCACTGCCCATTCTACTTAACTCATCAAAAGCATCATACCCATCAAGAGTAAGATGAGGAGCTTTGTGAACCTTCAGCAACTTGAGAAAAATGCATACAATGTAGTGGAAAGAGCACTGGATTTCCGAGGACCTTACCACTTCATGTTACCCTGAACAAGTCATGTGATCTTTCTGGGTCTTCAGTTTCCTAATTAGTAAAATTAAGGAGCTGGACAAGATGATCTCTAGAGTTCCTTCCAGGCTCTGACCTTATGACCCTATGATCCCTCCTCATCTAGGCACTGAGTTAATTCCCCAACTAGAAGTGTTAGAATAATGACCATTTCTGGGGGATGTAAAAGAGCTGTTTTCAGGTTCACGTTATGAAGGATAACCCCTGTGAGGTCCCTTCCAACTCTGACATTCTAGGATTCCAGGCTCCCACCCTTCTCGTTTAGGGCTCTGGGTCCTGCTGGGTCTAGCTCAGACATTTTCTTCATTTGAGAGCCGATGATCCTTAAAACACAAGGTTCAATGTTGTTCTGTCATTTTAATCAGGTCTAACTCCTTGTGACTCCATTTTGGGGTTTTGTTGGCAAAGATACTGGAGTGATTTGTCCTTTTCCAAGTCAATTTTCCATATGAGAAACTGAAGCAAATGGAGTTAAGTGACTTGCCCAGGGTCACACAGCTAGTAAGTGTCTGAGGCCAGACTTGAATTCATGAATATGCATCTTCCTGATTCCAACCCTTCTATCCACTGTGCCGCCTAGCCACCCTAAGGGACCCAGAGGAAGTAACAATTACTTCTCCAGCCTGATTTTTAAGGTCCTCCAAGATCTGGCCATAACCAGAGTTATCCAACGTCATCTCACATTCCTCCCAATGTGCATTCTACTCTGATGATCAAAACTGATCACCCCCTCCTATACGTACATGAATACCCACACATACACACACATACACACACACACACACACACACACACACACACACAACCCTGTCCAGGTTGTCCCCATCCTTTGAGGCCAACTCAGTGAAATCGTTCCTTCTCCACCAAGCTCTTGTCTCTGACCATTACAATCCACAACCTTCTTTCCACAGTCTGAGCTCCTACCGCATTTAGAAGCTGGACCTCACTTAATTACTGCCTTGAATCTACAATATGAAAGGCAACTCTGGGGAAAAGCAAAGACCACTGGGGCATGGAATCAAAAGGCCTGAGTTTCATATCTCCACTGATCATTGATAAGAAAGTGCTCTGTAAATTATTAAAATGTGATCTAACTTTCTGTTGTTGTTTTGGTGAATTTAATTCCCTGGTTACAGGAGGGTGAGCCAAAAACCTCTCTCTGTTTCAATTGTGGTCAATGAAAACCTTTCTACTTCATTCATGGAGGGACCATCCCTATATCAGTCTCTGAGTTAGATGGGAACTCAAGAGGGATCATCCTGAGTACACACACACACACACACACACACACACACACACACACACACACCCCTTTTTTTTGCTGTTGAGTTGTTTCAGTTGTGTCTAACTCTTCATGACCCCTTTGGGGGGGGGGGAGGCGTTTCTTGGCAAAGATACTGAAGTGGTTTGCCATTTCCTTCTCCAGCTCATTTTACAGATGAAGAAGCTGAGGCAAACAGGATTAAGTGACTTGCCCAGGGTCACACAGCTAGGAAGCGTCTGAGGCCAGAATTGAATTCATGAAGAAAAGTCTTCCTGATTCCAAGCCCAGTGCCCTAATCCACTGCACTATGTAGCTGTCCAAAGCCCTCTCTACCTTAAGTAACATTACCTCCTCTAAAATCCCTGGGTAATATGTTATAAAGGAAGAAACTGACAAGACAATAGATAAAGTGTATCCTGGAATCTCTGCAATCCCTGAGCAATTATCTCTTCTATTAAACCCCTACCAAGCACAGTGCCTAGCACAGAGTAGGCACTTAATAAATGCTCACTACATCTATCTTCTATCTCATTCTCCTGTTTCTATTTAAAGACCTCCAGTAAAAGGAAGCCTGCTCTGCTTTTATAAAGAAGTTTTTTCTGGGCTTAAGGCCAAAATTGGCCAGAAGAAACTTTGCACCCATTGCTCCTATTTCTGTCCTCTGGGGCCAGGCAGAGCATGTCTAATCAGTCTTCCACATGACAATCCTAAAAATACTTGAAATGGCAATTGTGTCTCCACCTTTCCCTCTGAATTTTTCTTTGTTCGCTGAGAACCTCAGCTAGCTTTGATGGAAAAGAAGATTGAACCAGAAGTCACGAAAGCTAGCTCGCAGTCCTGGTTCTGATCATTAACTTGCTGAGCTACCTTGGATAAATTACTTGTGCTCTCTGATCCTCAAGTTTTCGTATCTATAAAATGAAGGCATTGTAATAATTTCTTTTTCTTTCTTCTTTTTTTTTTTTGAGTCATTTGAGTTAAGTGACTTGCCCAGGGTGACACAAGCTTATTAGTTACTTATTAGATACTTATTAGTATCTGAGGCCAGGTTTGAACTCAGATCCTCTTGACTACAGGGCCAGTGCTCTATCCACTGTGCCATCCAACTGCCGCATAATAAATTATTTCTAAAGCCTCCTGCACATTCATTCAGTGCTCAAATGCAGCCCTAACTTTCTGCTTTTCATAGCATTTCCAAGACCTCTAGAGCCAAACCCTGCTACTCACACCATCATCTCTACTTCCTCCCTCCTGGAAAATTGGACTCTGCCCCTGACAGGCCAGCTTCCACCTCCCCTTGCTTTATTCCAGGCATCCCAAGCCAAGCCACCATGCATGCCCACTCAGACCCCTTTCTATCTCCCCTTTCTGTGCTGTCTTCCCCCATTAGAATATGTTCCTAGAGCATAGATATTGCCTGGGATGTCTTTATTTGTTCCCCCAGCACATGGTATAATGCCTGGCATACAGTAAGAGCTTAATAAATGCTTTCTCTATCACTGTTCTCAGATTTCTTTCAGCTCTGATATTTTAAATCCTAACGACCCTCTCAGACAGCTAGATGGCTCAGCGGATAGAGCGTTGGGCCTGGAGACGGGAAGACCTGAGTTCAAATCCAGCCTCAGATAGTTCTTAGATGTGTGACCCTGGGCAAGTCACTTACCCTCTGTCTTAATCCACTAGAGAAGGAAATGGCAAACCACTTTAGTATCTTTGTTAAGAAAACCTCATGGACGGTATAGGCATGCTATGGTCCATGGGGTCGCGAAGAGTAGGACATGACAAGAGTCCTCTCAACTCTGACGTTCTATCTTCTCATTTCTAAGGCTGTGGAATCATAGGTTTAGAGCTGGGAAGGACTCTAAGGATCACCTGGTCCAATCCTGAGGCCCAGAAAGATTAAATCACTCACCCAAAGTCATATCAGCGGCCGAGCTAGGATTTAAAGCCAGATCCCTTTATTTAAAATTCTGGGCCCTTTCTGCTGCACCGCCCCACCCCACTCCCAGCTCCAATTTCATGAGTCTACAGTCACTCTTGACTTACAATGCCCATTCTGAACAGGCGCTATGATTCCTGGGATTCCAGGTACAGATGTCAGAGAGAGAACTGAAGGCGTCATAACCCCTCCTTCTCCACTGTTCATCCTTTAGAAACGGCTTTTCGGACTAAATCCTCTATAGGAGGTTGAAGAAATTTGCCTCCTTCGGCCAAAAGCTGATGTTTAAAAAAAATAATTAACTGAGGATCTCAGTGAAAGAAACCCCCATCAACCTAAGTTTAGCTGAATCCTAGTTCCCAGTCAGGAAATGTTGGTGATAGTGTTTTGATAGAAGACAGATACCCCTCCTGAACACACACACACACACACACACACACACACACACACACACACACACCCCAGACCCAGTGCCTTGGCTCATGTAACTGTCCTTTCCCCATCTCAGGAATGTCTCACGGTCCAGGGCGTCGCCACCCTTTGAAGACAACTGCAACCAAATCATTCCTCCTCCACCAAGCTCCCTCTGACCATCACAGCGAAGGCATGGCAGTTATTGATCGTCCACTGAGGAGTAGTGGTCAGCCGGCTTTCAGGAAATCCCTGGAGCCTAAGAAAGGGCCATTTTTTACTTACTTTGGTCCCAATAGTTCAGGAGAAAGAACCCTCTATCAAGAATCAGAAAACCTTGTTTCAGATCCTGGTTCTTATTACTGATTGCCTGTGTGACCTTCGCTATCTCCCCTGTGAGCCTGTCTCATCCCCTATAAAGTGAAGGGGTTGGACTGAATGGCCTCTGAGGTCCTTTTCCAACTCGAAACCCTAAGAGCCTAGGAACCTAGTTCTCCTACCACATAGCCCTAACAGGAGGATTCTGGCATCCCTTGTATCGAAGAGAAGATTCATAATGGGACTAGCTGGCATCATTATTGTGGTGGTTGTGACTATGATAAGTATTAGCTACCTAATGTTATTGTAGCTATTCCAGACCTGCAATTTCACCAACATAGGGGAACTCCCATTATGAAGACACTAATGCATATTGGCAACTCTTCTACCTTGTATATGATTTTTTACATATGTGTGTGTACACACACACATAACCACACGCACACACGTATACATACTTGTCTGCCTGTAGTCTCCTCCTTTAGACTGTAGACTCCTTGAGGGCAGAGACTGTCTTTGCCTCTTTTTGTATCCCTAGCACTTAGTACAGTGCTTGGCACACAGAGAACATTTAATAAATGTTTAATGATTGGTTGATTCTATACTGTTTAGTTTTAGAAAGTTACTGAGGGCCAGCTAGGTGGCGCAGTGAGTAGAGCAACAGCCCTAGAGTCAGGAGGACCTGAGTTCAAATGTGACCTCAGACACTTGACACTTACTAGCTGTGTAACCTTGGGCAAGTCACTTAACCCTAACTGCCCTTCCCTGCCTACTCCAAATGGAAAAAAAAAAAAAAGAAATAAAGTTACTGAGAGGGAAAGTAGCTTGTCCAGGGTCACCGAGCTAATATGTATCGGAGGTAGGACTTGAACCCAGGTTTTTGTAATGCCAAACCCATGCACTGAACCAAGTTGTCTCTTATGTATATTGTATTTTATGTTTACAAAATAATAATAAGAATAACAAGTATTATTGTTACACTGATATAGCACCTACTATGTGCCAGGCACTGTGCTAAGTGTTCTACAAATATTATCTTATTTGATTCTCACGACGACCCTGGAAGGTAGGTGCTATTATTAGCCTCATTTTACAGATAAGGCAAACAGAGTTTCAAATATATCTTTACACCCCCTCATTTCATAGACATCTCAAAACAGTCCAAAGGGGGAAGTATGGCAAGAGTTATCATCACCATTTTATATACAAAAAGCCTGAAGCACAAACAAGTGACTTGTCTAAAGCAGTAGTAGAACTGGGATTCCAATCCAGATCTTCCGATGCCAAGTCCAGAGCTCTTCCCACCATACCAAAGATCCATGTTTCTTTTCAACTCCACATCTCTCCCCTCCTGGTTGTTTCCTTTTTGGAGGTAGGAGGAAAGTGAGGGAGGGAAGTAACAGAATCACGGAGTCTCTGACTTGGAAGAGACCTCTTAGTCGGAGGCTGTCTAGGGCTGCCTTTGAACCTCAGTGTCACAGATCAGCAGTCATTAAGCCTATTTGAAAACCTCCAAGGACAGGGGGACTCATGTCCCCAAGGCAGCCCATTTTATTTCTGTGCCATCTAAGTGTTAATGAGCTTCCCTGCTTCGATCAGACCTAAATCTGCCTCTACTTTTCTACCAGTTATTCCTGGTTCTGCCTCCTGAGGCTAAGCAGAGCAAATTGAAGCCTTCTTCCACATAAGCAATTGGGATACAAGATAAAGACACTGGTTAGGGGCCAGTACCCAACATGCATACAGAAGAGGGGGATTTAAATGAGTCCAAAGCAGAAAAGGGGCCATAGTCCCTGGGACTCACCGTGAACTCCCCAGTAACAGCATCAAACCCAACGTGAATCGTGTGTTCAAAATCAGAAGGAAGCGAAATCTCGGGCCGTTCCTTCTCCTTCTTTTTATTGGCTGCAAGAGAAAAAGGAAATGAATGATATTAACACTATCAAGTGAGACAATATTTATAATGCACACCACAAAGATGAATCAGATGAAATCCCTGCCCTCGGGCAGCTTCTAGATAATGGATATAATGGATGTGGAGTGAGAAAGCTCAGGCTGAAAGGCTCTGCTGCTAACTACCTTTATTGTCTTGGACACATCGCCTCACAGTTTCCTCATCTGACAGACAAGGAGTATGGGAGGGAGAGATGACCTTCCACATCTAATTTTGAATTACACTACAAGGTGAAATGCTAGAAGCTTCATAAGAGAGGGAGAATATAGTACTGCGGGCACAGAGAAAAAAGACATCACTTCCAACCAAGGTGAGAGAAATCAGGGAAGACTTCCTGAGGGAGATGGCAAGATTTTAGGAGCTGGTAAGATTTTAACGGACGTAGATGGGGGAAGGGAGACATTCTAGGCACAGAGAATAACATAAGAGCAAAGACACAGGGATCAAGAAGCATTAAACAACCTGTAAATGGAAGCAGAGTGAGTAAAGACACAGGGGCCAGAAAAGAGAGGCTACATTCGGGGGAGGGCAAGGAGACCTATTTGCTTGGAGAGGTAACAAGGAAAGACAAGGGAAAAAAGGTAGGAGCCAGATCTGGGGGACTTTGAATACTAAGACCATAGATTTATAGCTGCAAAGGACCATTCAGAGGCTATATACTCTAACCCCTTCAATTCACAGATGAGGAAACTGAGGCCCAGAGTGTTGCGTGACCAGCCCACGGTCACACAGTTATTAAGAGGCAGACCCCAAGCTAAAACCAAGGTTCTCTGACTCCAGAGCCATTGTCTGTACCACACTGAGCAGGAGTTTTGACTTCCTGTTGTAGGTGGTGGGAGCCCCTGAAAACCTGAGTGGGAAATCCATGTGATCAAAGAAAAGTTTTAGGGAGGGAAGGGGGGAAAAAAAGAAACACACCTACTATATGCAAGGCACTGGGCAAAGTACTTTACAATTATTATCTGATTTGATCCTACTTCACATCACCCTTGTGGAGTAGGTGGTATTATTATCCCTGTTTTTCAGATGTAGAAACTGAGGCAGACAGCTTAACCCTAGCTTAACACAGTTAGTAGATCCAGGAAACCAACTCACATCCTTTGACTTCAAATCCAATGTTCTTTCTACAACACCATACTGCTTTTGGGTCTGGTCCTCTCAGGGAGGGAAATCATAAAACAGCTGAATAGTTATAGTTGGGGGTGGTGGCATAAGGTTCTCTTCTCTGCAGGTTTGTTTTTTATTGGCTAAAGACCCAGATTGGGAATTTTGAGGTGGACCCTTCTTGCTAGCATTGGTCAGCATAGGGGGGCCAGGCAGGGGAGGGTCTTCATCTGGGGTCCATTAACTTTTATTTTTTTGAAATTTTGATAACTGTATTTTAATATCATTAGTTCCTTTGTCATCTTAAGTATCTTAATTTATGCATTTGAAAACCTTATTTTGAGAATTGGGCAGCTGGTAGCCCAGCGGATAGAGCACTGGTCCTGGAATCAGAAGACCCGAGTTCAAATCTGGCTTCACTTACTAGTTCTGTGACTCTGGGCAAATTGACTTAACCTCTGTCTGCCTCAGTTTCCTCAAGTGCAAAATGGGGATAATAATAGCCCCAACTTCCTGGAGTTGTTTTGAGACTCAAATGAGATACTTGTAAAGTGCTTAACACTGTGTCCAGGCAAAGCAGGTACTAGATAAATGCTAGCAATCATTATTATAATCACTCCCCTCCCACCCCCAGGCCTCAGATCCTTCCTCTATAAAATAGAGGCTTTGGACTAGAATGGCCTCTAAGGTCCCTCCTAACTCCAAATCCTCTGACTTGACGCTGTGGGGAAGGCCAGACCTTCTTCCTATCCTGTTTCCTGGGCCCAGCCCCAAGCCCCTTCTCATCTCCGGCCTGTGGGAGGGGCGGAGGGCCAGGGACACTCAAATGATGTCATTTATCCCAGTCACACAGCAGGATCCTGGCAGCCATTCATCCCTCTGAGTTCTCTTTTCTCCAAGTAGCAAGAGATATTTTCAAAGGGGAAAGAGAGAAATGAAAGGAACATAATCCCAACCAAAAAGGAACAACCTGCCTTTCTAAAGGCAACAGTCATTAATTAATTAATGTGATTAATGTGTAAACACTCTTCATCTTCACACTGGAAAGTTAGGCTTCAAAGACAGACACCAAGAGGGGCAGCGTGCCACCCAATATTTTGTCACAGTATCTGCCAATGAGAAATAATTAGTTTTGATCCATTTGGTTGATTTTTTTTTTAAAGAGCAGGGTGGAGAAGTAGCGGATATATATATACAGCAGACCCTGGATCTAGGAAGACCTGAGTATAAGTCCCACCCCTGGCACATACTGGCTGGGAGACCCAGGCAGGGAGAATCATTATAACTGCTCTCTGCCTCAGTTTCCTCTTCTGTGAAATGAGGGAGTTAGACTTGATAGTCTCTAAAGTCCTTTATGTTTCGAATAAAAAAAAAAATCTAAGTCCTGCCTATGACACACACTGGCTGCTGGGTGACCCTGAGCAAACAAACTCTAAGGCTGAAAAATTGCAGGAAGTGTCCATCTACATTGGCAGAAGGCCTTCCCTTATCAGGAACTCCCTAGACCAGTGACGGCCCACGTCCACTCGAAAACAAAAGCAAAAAGACCCCTGGTGGGATTTGTAAACTGTAGGTTTCATCAACAACCAGCTGATTTTCCTTGGTTCTTTCCCCCTGCTTCCATTTACATGGCACCTTTTAGGTTTGCAAAACACTTTACATCCACCATCTCACTGGGTTCTCCCAATGACCGTGTGTGTTTTTGAGTCATTTCAGTCACGTTCAACTCTCCATGACCCTATTTGGGGATTTTGGGCAAAGATACTGGAGTGGTTTGCCATTTCCGTCCTTCTCTCTCTCTCAATATACACATATATTAAAAAATCACAAATATATGCACTCATATACTTGCGTGTATACTATGTGTTTGTAATGTATATATGTGTGTGTGTGTGTGTGTACATATATATGTATATCTGTGCATGTATACACACACACACACACAGAATATTATTGTCCCATTTTACAAATGGGGAAACTATGACCCAAACAGCAGACAGGCATGACCACAGGGCTATGTGGCAGGGCCAAAGGCTTCCACCACCTTGGCTGACCTCCCCCGAACACCATAGAGCAGAGGTGTCAAATATCACAACACTGCGCAGGGCCATCCTAACTGGATTAAAATGTAATTGGGAAATATTTAACAAAATAAATAAAAATAATATTCCATTTAAAAAACCAAGTCCATACAATGGCCCACAAGGATCCCTGTGTACAGATTGGTAGCGTCTGCTTCTATTTGAGTTTGCTACCACTGTTCTAAAGTTTATTTATGTTGTCTCATCCGTAAAATGGGATGATAATAATAACACTTACCTCACAGGGTTATTGTGAGGATCAAACGAGATCAATACAGAAAAGTACTAAGCAGACCTAAAATGACCTGGATAAATGCTAGCTATTATTAATGTCTACCCTAAAATGAAGTAAGCAGAATGGAACCCAGTATTTAGATGTTATCCGAGCAAAGAAGAACCATCATCTACTCATTTCTGGACACTAGGATTCTTTTAGTGCCAGCTTCATGACAGATGGCTGTCATCTCACAATGTTCACTCAGCCTGAGTTTATAACACACTGAGACACCCCCAGATCTTTTTCAAACTAGCTATTGTTGGCTTTACATCACATTACAATTGTTTTCCCAATCCCCCTTAACTGTAGTACTTTCCCTTTGAGATTATCTCCAGTTTATCCTGGATATATATTGTTTGAACATGGTTATCTATATGTTGTCTCCCCTATATCAGACCTATATCTCCTTGAGAGCAGAGACTGACTTTCATCTCTCTTTGTATCCCAAGTGCTCAGCTTACGTAGTAGGAGCTTAATAAATGTTTAGCGACTGGGTGAGACATGACAAACATAGCATCTATGCATTTTTCCAAATCGCTGGTAGAAAAGTCAATAGCACAGAGCCAGGGCTACACCCTCTCGGGGTATCCCCCTGAAGACCTTCTTCCAAACTTTATAGAACTTTTGTTATTCAGTCATTCTCAATCGTGTCCAACTCTTTGTGACTCCATTTGGGGTTTTCTTGGCAAAGACACTGGAGTGGTTTCCCATTTCCTTCTCCAGCTCATTTTACAGATGGGAAACTGAGGCACACAGTGTTAAGAGACTTGCCCAGGGTCACACAGCTACTAAGCTTCTGAGGCCACATTTGAACTCAGGAGGATGCACCTTCCTGACTCTAGGCCCGGCGTTCTATCCACTGCACCATGTAGCTGCCCTTTGCACTGAACCATTAATAACAATTCCTTGGTTCTTACCATTTAATTAGTTCCAAATCCACCTGACTATATCATCACTGAGCACACGTCTCCCATCTTCTGCACAAAAATACCATGAGAGTCGCTGTCTGATGCTTTGCTGAAATCTACATAAACCAACTACAGCATGCCCCCAATCTACCAGCCAGGGAGAAGACAGAAGCTTCCCAAGGCTTGTTGTTAATCAAGCTTCTGTACCTTTCGAGCCTTATCTCAGGTTATGCTGCTCCATGTATTCTATACAGAAGGTAACACAGGGTCACCCTACCCTAACATGACCTAAATTCTCAGGCTATTACACACGCTCTTTATTACCTATGGCTGGAATGCCTTCCCACCTGCTCTCTGGTTGGTGAATAGTGATCGACCTAAAAAACCCAACTGAAATACTACCAGTTCCAGGAAGTTTTCCTGATTTCTCTTCTTTTCCGGCTCCCACCAACACCACCACCACCTTCTTCCTCAGACTTATATACTTTGCTTATTAGTTATATTACTACTCACACTATGGTGCCATGGATAGAGAGCCAACCCAAGGCTAGAAGACCTGGATTCAAATCCTGCTTTTGATACCTACGGGTTTATATGGCAAGTCAACGCTTCAGGCAGAGAAGGCACTGGCTGATCTATATGGTAGAAGGAGTTTCTTTATCTGAGAGTTACCAATACCAATGAGATCACAGATCTGGTCAGTCGATAAACATTTATTGAGCATCTTGTATGTGCTAAGGTACATGGTGTGGTGGATAGGGTGATGGGCTTGGAGTCATGAAGAGCTGTGTTCAGATCCAGCCTCAGACCCTTGCTAGTTGGGTGACCTTGGGCAAATCACTTAACCAACCTCTGTTTGCCCCAGTTTTCTCATCTGCACCTACCTCCTGGGGTTGTTGTAACGATAAATTGAGATAATTGTAAAATGCTGAGAATACAAGGGAAGAGACATGGTGAGAGGGGGAAACCATCTTGATCAGATCTCAGACTACAGAACAAGAGAAGGTTGCCACCACAGGAAAAGTCCAAAGGTGGATTCTGGATTACCATCTCAGATCCAGGAGGCCCCGATCTCACAGTTCCTGACGTAGGATCCCACACTCTTCCTCAGCCCAGGGCCTTAGCTCGGGCGGAGCTCCCCTTCACCTGGAGTCTTCTCCAAGCAAACATTCCATTGCAGTCCAGCCTACCACACTGGCTCACACCCTGACTCCTCCAGGCCTCATTTGATTTTCCTACAGCCTATACCATGTAATTTTAGCACCTAATCTCTCAACAACATCTAATCCATGGTAACTAAGCCATCTCTTAATCTTAGTTATCTAGTTATCTATCTAAACGGCAAGTAAAAATCTAAATAGGTTTTATAGAATTGTGCCGCATCAAAGTTGGGAGGGACTTTGGCAACCAACCTAACACACCCCTTTTACAGAAGGGGAAGCTGAATCTGTCTTCGCACTTAGAAAGAATCATAACAATTATTTTCTTAGAACCTTATATTTTCAAAGCTTTGAGCTCAGAGCTCAAAAGGATCATTTAATCAGAAGATTAAGCTGGGGAGTGGGGAGGAGGGAGGAAGAGAATAGATTTTTGTTCATCGGAAAAAAATAAAATAAAATTTTAAAACAAAAGAATTATCTAGTCCCAAGCCTATCATTTTACAGAGTAGGAAACTTAAGGACTAGACAGGGAAAGGGACTTGGCCAAGGTCACATATTGAGTGAATATCAGACACAGGACCAGAATCCATGTCTGATGACTTCAAAGTGGCCAGGCTCATCCACTACACCCCTCTGTCTGTCATCAACTTTGCTCAAAGGGAGCCACAGAGGCCCTCACCCAGAGATGATATACTCATACTTTAAACACAATTCTAATCACCTGGATTGATGATTCTAAAACCCATAACAGAATAGAACCAGTCAATTAAAGGGTGGTAAACAGCCACTGATGACGTAACTATTGGTAATAAGAGAAGGGAAAGAAAGAGAAAGAAGGGAGGGAGGGAAGGAAGGAGGGAGGAAGAAAGAAAGAGAGAGAGAGAGGAAGGAAGGAAAAAGGAAGAAGAAAAAGGAAGGAAGGGAGAAAGAAAGAAGAAAGGAAGGAAGGAAGAAAGAAAAAGGAAGGAAGGAAAGAAGGAAGGAAGGAAAAATGAGAGAGGAAGGAAAGGAAAGAAGGAAGGAAGGAAGAAAAAGAAAGAAAGAAAGGAAGGGAGAAAAAAAGCAAAGAAAGAGGGAAAGAAGGAAAAAGGAGACTTCAGAAATCAAAACAATCAGTGACAATTTAGAATAGACAGCTTTGTAGATGGGCGGGGGGGGGGGGGGGGGGGGGCGGGGGCGGGGAATGTCATGTCAAAGAGGCCTTAGAGCTTTAAAACAACAGATATTAGAGCTGGTGGGAAAGTGAACCTTTTCAGTCTCCAGATAAGGAAACTGAGGCCCAGGGAGGAAACAGGCATGGCTATGATTGGCACACAAGAAGCAAAGGCCCTCACAGGACTTAAAATGATGATAACAGGTGGACTGCACTGTGTGTAGGGGGAGGGCAGTTTGGGTAATTATAGGAGGCATCCACAGCACCAGGCTGAGAGCCAACGGCGCAGGAGATTCTGGCTCCAGCTTGCTCACTCCCTTACTGCACGACCTTGGGCAAGTTGCCACTTCTCTGGAAATCAGTTTCTGCATCGTCAAAATGGGGAGTGGGGAGAACCCTCCCTGCTTACTTCAGAGTTATTTTACAGGCGTCATTAGAACCCACCCGTGTAACCTTGGGCTTCCCCCTTCCAAGCTTTAAGCATCTTCCTCTGTAAAATGAATGGGTTGAACCAAATGACTTCCAATTAAAGATCCCTTCAAACTTAGAGGAGATGGAGTATTCTAAGACAGTAGAAGTTGTGCATCTTTATAAACACAAAGAGAGACCCAAAGGGGGACAGGGCAAATGTACCATCTTTTTTGTTGTTGCTGCTAAAACTTGATATTATAATAAGCCAACATTTATATAACACCTACTATGTGTCAGGCACTCATCTAAGAGCTTTGCAAATATTGTGAACCTCACAATAACCCTGAGAGGTAGGCGCTATTATGATCCCCATTTTACAGATGGATATTATATTGCCACTTAAAAACTTAGCATATAAAGGGTTTAAATTTTAGGATTTTACATGGAAATCTACTCTCTATTTGGTTTGCTCCTTTTTTATTAGTATCTGTTGAGAGTGTTGTTTGTAACAAAAGAGAGAACAGAGAGAAAGGGAGAGAAAGAGACAGAGATTGAGAGAGAGGAAGAGAGAGACAGAGAGAGATAGAGCAAGAGGGAGAGAGAGGAAAGGAGGAAATGAGAGAGGGAGAGAGACAGAAAGAGACAGAGCAAGAGAGAGAGAAAGGGAGGAAGAGAGAGACAGAGATAGAGCAAGAGGAAAGGAGGGAATGAGAGAGGGAGAGAGATAGAAAGAGACAGAGCAAGAGAGAGAGAAAGGGAGGAAGAGAGAGACAGAAAGATAGAGCAAGAGGGAGAGAGAGGAAAGGAAGGAATGAGAGAGGGAGAAAGAGACAGAGCAAGAGAGAGAGAAAGGGAGGAAGAGAGAGACAGAGGGAAAGAGACAGAGAAAGAAAGTAAAAGGAAGGGAAAGGGGGAGAGAGGAGGAGGAGAAAGGAGAGGACAGGGCAGGAGAGGAGAGGAAAGAGAGATGAGACAGAGAGAGACAGAGAGGGAGGGGGAGAAGGAAAAGAAACAGAGAGGGACAGAGACAAAGAGATAGGGAGCTAGAGAGATAATAAGAATAGGAGCTGAAAGAAGAATGCAAGAGACTAGGATCAAAATCCAATGCTTGGTTAGGGATCCCCATTGTTAAAAGAAATAAAAAGGGATGAGTTCCCCATCTCAAGGGGTATTCAAGCAGAGGCCAGAACTCACCATCTCTGCTTAGAACTCACCTGCCAAAGCACACCAGCTGGGGCTGGCTGACAGCCCAGGGAGGCAGAAGATGGAAGGAACAGTCATTCTTCTAGCTGAGCCCCAAATACTCTCATGGGGATGGCACAGAGGGTGAGAGGGTCTACCTTAAAGGGGAGAGTAGGCACTCCCCACTGGACCAACTAAATGATCACCTTCACAGCGACTTACTGTACCCAGGCAGGAAGCACAATGGATGCAGAAGCTCTGCCAATAAATCACTAAATGACCTTCCCTCTGAACCTCATTCGGGCAGCTCTAGCTCCAAATGTACAGGATGGAGGGGGTGGAGAGAGGTGGCAAAGTCCAACCGAAACACTTACTTGTAAAGACCATAGCACCAATTCATTTAACTAATCTCTCTGAGCTCCCATTTCTTCATCTATAAAAAGGGGATAACCTCACAGGGTTGTCATAATAATCAAATAAACAATTTATGTAAATCACTTTGCACACCTTAAAATGCATATTTAAAAAATCAGCTGTTACAACATTTTTTAAAATTACAGCTTGCATTTATATAGCGCTTTAAAGCCCTTTACACCTAAGAGCTAATAGTTACAAAGCCCTTCCTATGCGCCAAGCACTTTACAATTATTATCTCATCTGTTTTTCACAACAACCCTGAGAGGTAGATGCTAATATTTTTCCTATTTTACAGATGAGGGAACTGAATCTGATTCAGCAACTTGCCCAGGGTCACACACAGCTAGTAAGGGTCTCCACTATGCTGGTGAAATCAAGTCTTAGGAGAGCCTCTGTGGTATGGGTAATATTCTCAACAGTAACAGAGACAATAACAGAGTGACTTATCCTGTAAGGTAAAGACAGTTATTATCCCAATTTTATAGACTTGTTCAGTGAGTATCTGAGGGAGGATATGAATTCAAGTCCCCCGACTCCAAACCCAGAATTCTACCCATTGTGCCACCTTAGCTTGCCTGCCTTTTTCAGTGGTTATTAGTACTATTCTACATCTCATTCTTCTCATTTTTCTAAAAAGAAATGGTCCCAAGACAAGTCTCTATCCTACTACTATTCATCTACATTTAATGTTCTGTGGTCTATTGCTTGTTTTGGTTGAAGAAATGCCCTGGGGTATAAAGCTCATCTTCTGTAGGCTCATCTTCTGTAGGAATCATCTTGTGGAAATCACCAACCCTGAAGAAGACAAGATAGCAAGGAAGATATGGAACCTCCCCCTATCCCCGTGGCTTTGATTTCTTCTCCTAGATTTCTATCATTCAAAAGCTTCTCATTCCATGAAGCATGGAGATTATGAGTCTTTGGTGTGACAACATCTGTGATGGGGCTATCAGAAGGTTCTCAGATAATGGAGAAAAGGAAGAAGTCATCCTTTCTCAGCTTGGCTGCAGAGGGCGAAATTCATCTGGGGATGAAGGAAAACTGTCCAACAGTTTAGGGCCAGGGATTTTCTAATCAGTGCAAGACTTTAAATGGAGACTGGAAGAGCCCCAGTCCAGAATGCACTGGAGGGTATTATTACTCAGACAGGAAGTGCCCAAGATAACCACTCCCCAGGACAGTGTAATACTTTACAATTATTATATGAATTACAAAAGACAGGCTCTAGATCTCTGATTTCATTGATGAAGGGAACTCACAAGATAGGAAATTCCCCCTACTAATAAAGCAGGATCACAAACCCTGTGTCTAAGACAGAACTTGAACCCAGGTCTTTCTAGTTTTGAGGCAGGCTCACCATCCATTGTGCTATCCTGATTCTCATGAATTACAAAAACCTTTTCAGATTCATATTTAAGATTTGTATACTATGGGTGGCTGTCACCATTACTGGGAGGCAGGCCAGGGACCATTACATACACCCATTTGAAGGCTATAAGCTTCCAGAGAGCAGAGCCAGTGTTACTCAATCTTTTTCTCCTCATCACAAAGCAGGGTGCCTTGTGTACTGCAGGGCCTACAGTATACACTATACAGTGTAGGCATTTAATATATTTCAGTTGAAAAATCTGTTGAATCAACTGTTACTTTCTGGAAGGGACAGGCTTTTTTTTCAGTGACTTTTAAACTCAATCCAGCAGTACCATAAGGAATGATAATAGGAACAATTTCAAAGAATCCTGAGAAGATTTATATGAACTGATGCAAAATGAAGTGAGCAGAACCAGAAGAAAAATTTATATAACAACATTGCAAAGACAAACAATTTTTAAAAACGTAAGAATTCTGATCGATGCAATGATCCCAGGGAACTAAAGACAATTGCAAACTACTGCCTAAAAGAGAGAGAATAGACCCAGGATCCTGAATGAGACATATGCGTGGGAATTGTACCTGATTATGTATGTGTGTTACAAGACTTCTGCTTTCTTTGAGGGAGGAGAGTGTCAGTCAATAATCATTTATTAAGTACTTGCTATGTACCAGGCTAAGCACTAGACAATGAGCTATGCCACCTCCCAGAGAAAGGCAGAGATAAGGGACAAGAAAACTTGAAAACAAAATCAATTCAAAACATGTCTATTAAGTAGCTACTATGAGCTGTTGAAGGAAATAGGATTAAGACAAGTTTCATGTCCTCCAAGAGCTTATGATTCACAAAAATAATATATTTATGAGAAACTTCACAGTTTACCAGTTAATTTACCATTTACAAATAATTTTATTGTTTACAAAGAGCTTTACCTTTGGCAGCTCAGTTTATAGTTAAAATGCAAAGTAGAAATATCACTGGACATAGACCAGGAGATATGGGTTCGAGCTCTGGCCCTGATTCTTTCTCACTGTACAACCTTATTTAATCATTTTATGTCTCTAGACATTAGTTTTGTGCTATATAAAATGAGAGGACCGGATTAAAGAACCTACAAAGTCCCTTCCAGCTCCAATGACTTAGGGTATGACTCACTTAACTACTCATTCTCCAGCCATCAATTTGCTTATCCTCAGGATGAGTTGTATTTGGCAGCTAGCCGACACTATAGTGCACAGAGCACTGGACCTAGAGTCAGGGAGACCTGAGTTCAAATCCAGATTCAGACATTTGCTACTTGTGTGATTCTGGGCAAGTCACTTAACCTGTCTGCCTCAGTTTCCTCAAATGTAAAATGGGGATAATAATAGCAGGAAGTCCCAGGATTGTTGTGAGGATCAAATGAGACAATATTTGTAAAGTGCCAAGCACAATATAAGTGCTAGCTATTATTCCCCCTAGAAGTGCAAGCCTCTTGAAGGCAGGGACTATCTCATTTTTGTCTTTGTATCAATAGTACCTTAAGTGCTTAATAAATGTCAGTTTGATTGGACACATTTGAAGTTTACAAAGCCCTTTAGAGCTGACTTTTGCATCTTTACCTTCCTTAATCTTTCCAATTACTATTGGAGGTCAACAGGGCCAGGATTATCATTATGCCCATTTTACAGAGGGGGGAAGGTTACTTCCTTTAGGTCCCATGGCAAGTCTCCACCCTGATTCAGGGCTCCTTGCATTACAGGAGAAATCCTCAAAGTAAGACCCTTTCAGAGGGTCTCTGAGGTTATTTTCATAATACGAAGACGTTTTAACTTCCAATATGGTAAATATCACTAGAGGTAACTCACATAAACACAATCTCTTATGGGTGGGGTCTTCAAGAAGTTTCAAGAGTGTAAAGGGGATCCTGGGACCAAAGAGTTTGAAAATCCATACGCTGACTTCTTATGGAGCTGGAAGGAATGTGAAAACAGAGGGCTAGAGCAAACAATTCCCAAGTCTTTGGTATTTAGTTCCAGAACTTTTAACCTCACAGCAGCCCCAGGAGGTAGAGCGGGTACAAGAAGGATTCTCCTCATTTTACAGATAAAGCTGAGGCTCCGATGAAGTGGCTTGTCCAGGGGTCATATTTCTACAGTACTTTAAGGTCTATAGCTACTCCTTACAAGAGTCCTAGGAAAAAGATGAAGAGAAAACCATGGAGGAAGGAGAAGAAATCCTGCCCCCAGAGTATGTAAAAGGTGCCTACAAATCATGAAATGAGGGTCAGACATAGAATTCAGAACTAGAAGGGGAGTTGGGAAAGGGGAGAAAATTTAAAACTTATGGAAGCAAATGTTGAAAACTAAAAATAAATAAAAAATAAAATAAATTAAAAAAAAACTAGAAGGGACCTTGGAGATCATTTAGTCCAATCCCTTCATTTTCCTGAGAACCCCAAGCAGGGAAATGACTTGCCCATGGTCATACAGATAGTTAAGTAGCAGTACCAGCAACTACAACATTGTGAGTTTCTAAATGTCTCCCCTTCAGGTCCTATCTTCCACCAAACATCTTCCCCACTTATTTCCCATAGCAGCTGCCTCTCCCACCTGCCCCTGAAATCCCAACAATAACAAATACCCCACTGCTTTGGGTCAGAACCCTGAAGGTGGAGAGTGGTCTCTCATTCTGTTGCAAAGTACAAGTTTTACCTGGGAAGGAACAGCTCAGGTCAGAGAGGAGAGGATCTTCACGTTTCCTCCAGGCCAAAGGAACAAGCTTGAATGGCAGAATGTTTCCTTCTAAATCTGCCCAGACTGAACCTCTAAATTCCCTCTTATTGCCTTCCTGGCAATTACCCAGCTCCTGAGGCTGAATCCAGCAAATAACTAACTCATCAGCAGCTCCTGGGCCAATTTTAGCAATGTCATTTTTAGGCGAAGAAAAGTTTGCTTTGGTGACTGGGAGCGCTATTCTGGGTCTGGCATTCACAGCCTGATTCATGCAAGAAAACCCTGGTGAGGGGGGTGGGGGTGGGGATGAGGGCCAGAGGCAGAGGAGGAAGGGATCGAGAAGAGGGGTGGATGGCAGGTTGAGGTTTAGAGAAGTCACTATGGGGTAAATAAAGCTTTTGCAAAGTAATATATTATTCAACTCCTGAGAGGAAGAATTTAACCTTTCTGCCTGAGAAAGGCAGCTGAAAAAGAAGGACTGAGGACAGAGGATCTGGAAGTCCTGGTTGGATCCTAGTTTTGCCACTAATTTACTGTATGACCTGAGAGAAGTCACCTCCCCTATTAATGCCTCAGTTTTCCCATCTGTGAAATGACAAGATTGGGCTCAGTGACATTCAGACATCCTTCCAAACTCTGATCATGATGCATATTTACAGCCATCTTATTCTGGGGGATGTGAACCGACCAGAAATAATGATGAGTCCTGTAGAAACAAGTTCTTCTGTGGTGAGAACGGGAGGCAGCATAATATATGGGGTGAACCATAGATGTGGAGTCAGGGGCCCTGGGTTTGTCCTAGCTATTATCTAGTATTTACTACATAGCAAATGCTATTCACTACCTACTAATTCAGTCGTTTCAGTTGTGTGCAACTCTGTGACCCCATTTGGGGCTTTTTTGGTAAAGATACTGGAGAAGTTTGCCATTTTCTTCTCCAGCTCATTTTACAGATGAGGAAACTGAGGCAAACAGTGACTTCCCCAGGGTCACACAGCTAGTGTCCGAAGCTTGATTTGAACTCAGGAAGATGAGTCTTCCTGACTTCAGGCACAATACGCTCTCCACTATGCCACCTAGCTGCCCCAATACTACTGTCAAAGTATTATCTATGAGTACTATCTATACTTTATGCCTCTGGATTTCAAGTTCTTTATTAAATGAGTGGGACTGGACCAGATCAACTCTGAGCGCCCTTCCACTTTAAATCTATAAACATCTTCCCACTTTAAAAAGCAGTCCTCTCTTCAACAAGGAATGAGAAAAGATATGTCCTTAAGAAATCTTTGAACATGAGGAGAATGGAGAATTTGACTTAACTATCCAAACAGGGAAAACCAAGTGGATGAAGAATGCCTGTGGTCCAGACTATTTTATGCAGTTAGATGGTCCATGAAACTGGTTCATCAATACAAAAGTCTTAGACAAACACTAAAGATGGATAATAACTTGGGTCCAGAAGTGAATAAAAGGAAGCAGGTAGGTTTGATATCATTTAGGAAATTTTGCAGCGCTCCCAGTGACATTACAAGTTTCTTTCCTTTTTTATAATTTACAGCTTAATGTTATACAATCAAATTATTTTTGAGAGGTAGAGCTCTTGCTTAGGGAGGAATAACCTCTGCCTGAAGAGATTAAATGGATTCAATTCAATTCGATAAATGTTTATCAAGCGCCTAAGATATACAATAAGCTATTCAATATACTGGAGATACAAAGACAAAAATGAAACAGTCTCTGCCCTCAAGGAGTTTATATTCTACTAGGGAGTTATGATATATACCCGAGAAACACAACACAAGGTAGGAAGTGAAGAGGGCAAGAGAGGTCAGAGTAAGTGCTCTAGAAATATTTCAGGACAGAGAAAGCATTAACAGTTGAGGAACCCAGGAAGGTTTCCAAGAGAAAGCTGAGCCTTGAAGAAAAAGGGAGGGTCCGAAAAGGCAAAGATGAAGAGAGAGCACATTCCAGGCACTGGGGAGAGAAAGCTTGTGTGAATGCCCAAGACTGGCATGGGAAAGGAGGGAGAGAAGGATGGTGTGCCAAATTTGGGAAACAGATTAATACGCTAGTTTGACCAGAACATGGAGTGCATGGAGAGAAATAACATGGAATCAAGTTAGAAAAGTAGGTCAGAACTGGAGGATGGAAGGCCTGAGTTTTAGGCTAAAGAATCTGCCTTCTACCTTACAGACAATCGGCTGACGATTTTTGATCAGGAATGACATAGCCAAACCTGTGCTTGAAGAAGATTGCTCTGGAAGCTTTGGGAACCTGGACTGGAGAGGGGAAAAAGTGGTGTCTGATAAAGGTATTAGCTCCTAAATGACAAAAGGGATGGTGTCAGAGAAACCTGGGGAGGAGGTGTGTATGAACTGATAGGAAATGGGTAGATGCAAGAGAACAATTTATACAATAACAACAATTTTGTAAAGGCCACTCTGAAAGTCTTAAGAATTCTGATCAATGCAAGAACCAACCAGCCATGACTACAGAGGACGGATAATGAAGATACCACCCATCCCCTAAGAGAAGAGATGGGTTCAAGATGCCAAATGAGACATGCATTTTGGGGCGTGGCCAATACGGTGACTCTACCCAGAGGCCTGCTCAGTGACTGCTGGGTCCCTGCTGGCTCCACTCACAGGCCTGCTCAATGACAGGTTTGATCACCATACCTTGAAGAGTCCCAGAAATTCTATTCTGTTTACTTCATTCTTCCAGCTCACTTTCCATGGTGCCCCACCTCCCCCCAGCAACCTTGTCCAACCAAGAATGATACTATCCTGAGGCCTACATCTACCCTTCCCTCCCCATACTGCTTCTAGCTCCCCTTCATGTTCTGTCTTCCCCTGTTAGAATGTAAGCTCCATAAGGGTTGAGACTATCTTGCTTTCATACCCCCAGTGCTTAGCAGTAGGTGACACAAAAAAAACACATAATAAATGCTTTATCTATATCTATTTGGAAATTTGTTTTGCTTGTCTATGCAAAATATAACAGCTTTGTTTTTCTTTTTCAAGGGGGGAAGAGTCAGAGTGAGAAAATGAATGCTTGGCAATTAAAAAATATTTTTTTTAAATTTAAAACAAAATTATAGTATCTACTCCAGAAATACCCACTGTCCCATCCCACCTTCTATTCTCTATCCTACTAATGGGGGGGAGGGGGAGGGGATCAGCTGGATTTGATGTCAAAAGAGCTAGCACAAAAGATCTGACCTCTTTGCTATTTACTGCTTGGGTGACCTTTAGCAAGTCATTTCTGCTCAAAGAGTCTCAGTACAACTATAAAATATAAGGGTTAGACTAGATGATCTCTAAAGTTTCTACCAGCTCCAAATCCTATGATCTTTGTTTTGCTTTGTGGAGAACTCTTAAGACCAGGTCCCAGCAGGAACTGGGATCATTTAACAGTCCCCATCTGTAACTTGTCAAACACGTTTTCTGAGAACAGAGGGATTCAACAGGCTGAGAGACACTTATCGCTGAGTAAGACATTAGCATAAAGATCCAGCTGGCTGGAACCCAGGGGAAACAGAGCAGGCTGGAGAAACCTCCAGAGAACACAGCCAGGGCTGGCAAGTCTGACCCCTTTCCCTAATCCAACCCAGAATAACCAGCAAGAATGGGTGCTGAAAATGAGTGTTCACCACAATCCAGCAAACATTTATCAAGCGTCTACTATGTGAGGTGTATTGAGCTCAGCAGCAGCTCAGGTGTGTGTGAGACCTCAGAACAGAGCTCCCATTACAGTGAGGGATGAGAAACGAACATGAGACAAAGTGTACGGGAGACCAGAGAAATCAGGACGTATATCCTGGAGGAGATGGCATTGCAGTTGGGCTTTAAAAAGGAAAGGACAGAGAGGAATTCCAAATGCAGAAAGTGAAGGAATGAATATTTTTTTCTACCTGCCTGGAATCTTTTCTCTTTCCTCTTCTTTGCTTAATGAAATCTTATCCAACCTTAGAGTGTCAGTGTGATGTAAGAGAAGTATGGAACTCAGAGTGAGGAGATCTAAATTTGAATCCAGTCTCTCTCTGTGGGAGCTAGTTTCATCATCTGTAGAACAGAGCTAATATTACTTGCATTCTTTACCTTGAAAAGGTTTTGTGAGGCTATGCCTTCTAAATCTAAATGGGTTTAAAAAAATGTGAGTTATTCTATTAGTAGCCTTGAACACTGAGTCTTATAAGGCTTGATCCCTGTAGTCAGAAATAGTCATGAGCAGGATGCTTTCACAAAAACCTAGGAAGATTTGTTTGAACTGATGCAAAGTGAAGTGAGCAGAACCAGAAGAACATCATACAAAGGAACAGCAAGACTGTACAATAATCAACTGTGAAAGACAGCTACTCTGATCAAGACAATGATCCAAGACCATTCCAAAGGACCCATGATGAAATATGCCATCCTACCTCCTGAAAGAGAAGTGATAAATTCTGAGTGCTGTTTGAAGCATACTTTAAAAAAAACTTTCCTTATGTACATTTTCTTTTGCACCATAGTTAATACGGAAATATTTTTGTAACTTCATGTGTCTAATCAATATCATATTGTTTGCCTTCTCAACAGGTAGAGGAAGGAGAAGGATGGAGGGAGAGAATTTGGAACTCAGAATTTTAAAAAATGAATGTTAAAAATTTCTTTACATGTAACTAGAAAATACTTCATGAAATAAAAAAAAATTTAAGGAGAAAAAAATAGAAATAGTTATTCCTTCCTTGCTCCTCCAAAAAACACCTCTAACATACCTTCAGCACTTGGTGCTCTGATACTGACTAGCTGTGTGACCATGGGGGAATCATCTAACTCCTCTGAGCCCTCATTTGCAAAATGCATTTAGGTTGGAGTAGATGACTTCTGAGATCCCTCAAGCTCTAAATCTACGATCCCAGAGATTCTATCAACAAGTAGAATATTCTATGTTATTATCATTGTGAAACTGTGCACTCCATGAGTTTGGTGACCATGGCATATTCATCTCTGTTGCACTTGGTACAGCACCTGATATGCAGGGGGCACTTAATAAATGCTTGTTGATCGGTTCTATCAGTGCCTCATAGAGTAAACACATTTATTATATACCTTCTGTGTGCAGAGCTTTATGATGGACTCTGGAGAAGATAAAGCAATTATTAGGTACTTACTATGTTCCAGGCACTATGAAAAGTGCTCTAGACATAGAGTTAAGTAAGACACAGCCCCCTCTTTCATAGAATTAACCATCTACAAGGTAGATAAAACTTGCACATATAATTACAATACCCAATATTACACGTAATTACATTACATGTAGTAATATTACATATAACTCTTCATTTTCCTTCAGCTGCTCTGCTGTTTCCATTCTACAAATATCATGCCTCCCCCAGGACATGTTCATCATCTGAAATTTCATCCTTACATGGAGATTGATCCAACTTTCATATGCAGCACCTTCTCAGCATGCTCAGCTACCTCTTCCTTCTGGAGGGCCACAGAGTAAAGCAAAAGAGCAATAAACTCTTCCCCAAGCCTTCCTTTAGAGAGGGCTTAGAACTTCTCCAGGTAAATGCATCATTTTCCATCAGTTGCTTGGTTGGTTCCACCCTACCTTCACCCTTCACCTTCTTTTTATGTACTGTCTTCCAGACCCCAAGGCCAGTATTCTATCCACAAGGCCTTACTGACTTTCTGAGTACCAGATAAGAAAATCTAAACTTTATTCCCAAGGCAAGAGTCACTGAAGATGTTTGAACAGTTTGGTTTAAGAAAGGTTATTGTACATGAAAGACAGGACAATAAGACCTGTTAAAAAGTTATCTAAATGGTCCAGGAAGGTGTTGAAGTCCTATACTACTGTCTTTAATAAATGATTATTGGATTACTGAATCTGGATCCTCTGACCCAGTATCTGTGGTGTCCATGATGCTGAGGAGCCAGGTCAACAGGAAATAGAACCTTCCCCCACAGGTGGCCAGTTACATATTTATGAAGTGAATGATCCTGTACTTCATCGTTCCCCCACAGTCCCAGCCAATCAACCTGAGTAGTTATGATCAGGTTTCCAGTGTGTGGGTGGGATGGCCATCACAGAGACACGGAGTCTGAAAGGCAGGATATGCAGCATCTCATTGAGGCAGTGAGTTTAGGGCAGTAAACCTACCTCTGGGGGCTAAAAAAACACAACCAGAAACACTAATCAAGGGAGTCAGGCTTAGTAAGAGAAGAACAGAGGACTAACAGGTGGAAGAAATGACCACTGACATCCGATGGTATCCACAGCATCTCTACATTGGAAAGGACCTAACTGGTCCTAGAAAAAGAGATATAAGGTGCCCCAGAAAGCAATTAAGCCAGCCCCAACCCCGCGTAGCAATGCCACTCTTCAACATCCCTGGTAAGAGTTAAGAATGGGTAAACTCACTACTTTTTAAGGTGGCCAATTCCAATTTTAGAAAACTCATTATTATAGAGTTTTATTTTCTAATAAGCTGAAATCTGTGTCTCCAAAGACTCAATCTAGACAAATTTCCTACCCAATCTAGAAAGGCCCCTGAAAGACATTATCTGGCATATGCTTGAACACATATAATGATGAGCAGCCAGGTAACAAAGTGGATAAAGTACTGGGCTTGGAGTCAGAAAGATCTAAGTTCAAATCTGGTCTCAGACACTGACTAGCTGTGTGACCCTGGACAAGTCACTTAAATCTTATTTGCCTCAGTTCCTCATCTGCAAAAAGGGGACACAAAGGAGAGGGAAATGGCAAACAACTCCAGTATCTTTGACAAGAAAACCTCACAGATTTGTCCATGGGGTCATGCAGAGTTGGACACAACTGAACAATGATGAGAAACTCAGTCATATGAGGTAACTGGGTTCACTCCTGGAACTCCCCGTAACTTCTGCCCCTCTTCCTAATTCTGCCCTTGGGGCCAGGCTAAGATAGTTGCCCAGACATAAGAAAACTTCAGTTTTGCACAACCATGGTCTTCTCCAGTCTAAATGTTCTAGAGCTCTGTAAAATCTGAGGGGCCAGATGGAGTGAATGGTAGAGTGGACACAGATCCAGCTTCAGAAGAGCTGGTTCAAGTCCCACCTTTTGACACACATTGGCTGTGTAAACCTGGGCAGAATCTGTAACTTCTCAGCAAGGGCCCCAGGCAATTAATTGTCTAAGGCCAAGTTACCAAAAAGGTGCCAATCTGCACAGGTAAGAAAGAGTTGCCTCACCAAGAGCCTCCTATACCAACTAAATCACAGAGCGAGGCCAAAAAAAAAAGAAGAAGAAGAATTAAATAGGTCTCTAAGAGCCCTTCTGGTTCTGATTCTACATTAACTATAGTCCCCTATCAGAGAGACTGCAGGACAGACATAGTAGGTGTGGTGTGATCTCAGATTCCACTGGTCTTGAAATCAGGAGACATGGATTCAAATCCTAGTTGTGGCACTAACTCATGAGTGACTTTGGCAAGTCAATTAGTTAAGAAAGCATCTAGGTGATATGCTGAATCAGGAAGACCCGACCTCTAATCTGACCTCAGACACTAGATGTGTGACCCTGGGCACATAAGTGCCCATTAATTAATTAATTAATCAATTAATCCCTGTTTGCCTCAGTCTCCTCACCTGTACAATGGGGACAGGGGCCATCACCAGTCATCTTGACTTTTGTCTTGCCACTGGACTCCAGTGACTCCAGAGGAGACAGTGAGGCTGATTACTTTGCGCAGCTCTGCCTCCCTTAAATTTAATTAAGGCGCAAGTCAAGACCTCACCCTCATGATGTCATTGGTCTTCTTCAAGAAGGAAGGACTAACAACAATGGAGATAATGATGGTACCTGGGATCGCTGGATCAAATGAGACAATATCTGTGAGCTTTAAAGTACTGTATAGAAAGCCAGCTATTATTATTGTGATTAAGCCATTTTACTTTTCTGTGACTGTCTACACTTCCCTGAAAGAGGGGCAGAGGGGGAGGCTGAAGAAAGAAGGCTACACGCATCGTTCCCGCATCTATTCCAGCTTCTCTCTCATAGAAGGAAGATTCGAAGAAGCTAAGGAATCACAGACTATTAGACCCTGGAAGGGATCTTAAAACACAGACTGTCAGAGCGGAGTGGCATCTTAAGAGACTATCTAATCCGCCTGCCTCATTTTTCAGAAGAAGACGCAGAAAAGCATAGAAGGTCAGTGACTTGCCCAAGGTCAAAGAGCAAGTGGGGAGAAGAGCCAAGTGTAGAAGCCAGGACTTGTGACTCCCAGGCCACTTACTTAGAGAGAGCGGCTGAATCAGTTGAAGGACACCGTTGTTTGCCGTGACCACACACACCTAAAAATGACGATTTTATTGCTCCGATGAAGAACAAAACACCATTTCTTACTGGGCTTTGCTCTGCTGATTCTAAGTCAAGGAACAGCTCCAAATTGGAGAAGGTAAACAGGGCTTCAGGGAACAGTCTTAAAATTAACTTTGCTAAACTATTCCCTTATTGAAACAGTTTCCCCATTCAGGCAGAAAAATACAGACTATGTTTTGCACGACTTCATATGCATAATGGGTATCGTATTTCTTGCCTTCTCAAAGGGGGAGGGAGGGAGAGAATTTGAAAATGAAAATAAAAATATTCTTAAAAAAAGAAATATGTACCAAAAGAAAAAAATAAACTTAGAAAAATTTTTTTTTAAAAAAAGGGAAGTATAGTCAGAAGAAAAATTCCAGACCAAATCTTTCAGTGTCACTTTGAGACAAACCAGATTATGCAGAGCCTGACCAGAACAACCCACATGCCAATATTTCACTGTGGGGCTTTATAACAACATAGTCTGGGACTAGAGCTATTTCTTTTATCCATCTATCCATCCATCCACCCATACAGTGAACACATAATGAGGGCCTACTGAAGATCTAGGACTGGACTAGATTACTGGGGTAACCAGCTCCAAACCACCCTTCAAAGGGCCAGTTCAAGTCCCAGCCTCTCCCCATCTTCCCTGATTGCTCTGGCTTATATTGATTTCTGCTGGCACTTAAAAATACCCTTGCTCTAAATGATATACTGACCTTTAATTGATGTCTAAAAGTCTCTTCTCTCCACTTAGACTGTAAGCTACTTGGACACAGAGAATGTGTATTCTAATTATTATTATCATTATCCTAACACTGTAAAACATCAATGATTTCCCTGATCTGGGCATTCCTTCCACTGATACAATTCACCACTCATCCTAGGCAATTCTCATCCAGGTTTTCTAAAAAAAAAAAAAAAATCCTCCGTAGAAGGTCTCTCCAGTGGACTGGCAACTTCCTCTGACTCTTGGGATCGATTTCTATTCTTGGGAATATATATATACCAGCGTGGTCCAATGAAGAGAACACTTAGAGCCAAAATACCTGAATTCAAATACTAGCTCTGCCATTTACTAATATGTCAAGTCACTGAATTTCTTAGTTTCAATTTCCACATCTGCAGAATGGGGGTAATAGTACTTAGATGAAATGTCACACACATGGAGAGGCATTGTATTGAAGTGAGCAGAGAGCTGGCCTCCAACTCAAATTAGGGTGCCTCTCCTACGGGACTCCTCAATACCCCCTGGCAACTCTCTAAGACAATGGGCAGCTGGGTGATGCAGTGGGCAGACTGCCGGGCCTGGAGTGAAGAAAACCTGAGTTCAAATCCAGCCTTAGACAATGACTTGCCATGTGACCCTGGACGACTCAACCCTGTTTGTTTTCTCACCTGTAATACGAGGTAGAGAAGGAAATGGCAAACCGCTCCAGTATCTCTGCCAAGAAAAGCCCAAATGGGGTCACAAAGAGTCAGACACAATTGAAACAACTAAATGAGAAAACCACACCTCCGAGGGTGGTCATGAGGATAAAATGAGATAACATTTGTACGGTGCTTAACACATTGCTTTGCACACGGTAGACACTATATAAAAGCTTATTCTCTCCCTCCTCTTTATATAGGTTGGAGAGAAAATGGCAGTCTAGAGTGGCAGAGAATGTTTCTCACCAGAAACTTCTTATACTAATGAAAATACAATCCTAGTCAAAAAGAAAGATGGAAAAAAAAAAACCCACACAGGGTTGTGAGTAAATGTTCTAAAATCTTAAAGTATTATACATATAATTATCATAGAATTAATTCTTAAAATAATTATAGTTCTTTTGTATTCCCCACAGTGCCTAGCACATAGTACTGATTCCACAAATACCAAGTGATTGGCTCATTAACAATAATAATAGCTACCTTCTACGACATTTATGATTAGCTATTAATATACAAGCAGGCTGCCAATGGGAAACCTTTCCCATAAAAAGAAAAAAGTCTAAGAATTATTTTATTTCCAAAGATTTTAAGATTCTAGGTTTTAGAACTGGAAGGAACCTTTGAGATCATCTAGGCTAGGAATTTTTAACCTTTTGGGGGGTCATGGACCCCATTCTGCAGACTGGTGAAGCCTATGGACACCTTCTCAGAAACTTGTTTTTAAATGCACAAAATAAAATACACAGGATTACAAAGAAAATTATATTGAAATACAGTTAGTGGAATTAAAAAAAAAAAACAAGTTCACCGGAAATGACAAGGGAGAAGTTTCAGAAAAACATGGTAAGACCTATATGAATGCATGCAAAGTGAAGCGAGAAGAACTGGAAGACCACTGTGCACAGTAACAGCAATGTTGTCACAACGATCAAAGGTGAAAGACTTGGCTACTCTGATCAACACAATGATCCAAGACAATTCCAAAGGACTCATGATGAACAATGCTATCCACCTCCAAAGAAAGAACTGATGAACTCTAAGTGCAAATGGGAGTGTAATTTTCTCACTTTTTTATTTTTCTAGCTTTTAAAAAAAATATGGCTAAGATGGAAATATATTTTGTATGATTTCACATGTATAATTGATTCGTGTTGCTCATCCTTCTCAGTGAGTGGGGGAAGGGTGAGGGGAAAGAATTGGGAATTCAAAATTTAAAAATAAATAAATTATGAAATACCAAAATGTAAAAAAAAAAAGTTCACAGACTCTGCTAAGAATCTCTGAATTAGGCCAACTCTTTCAATTTATAGAGGCAAAAAAACTGAGGCCCAGAGATATGCATCTTGTGATGAGTAGAGCAAGTATTTGAACCCATGACCTCTGATTCCAGAACCAGTGTTCTTTCTACTACATTTAAAGTCCGGTGAAGAAATTTGTTCATGATGTTGAATAGAAAAATCTTTACTATCTAGTGGAGATAAGGAGGCTACTAATCAATTCATCTACCACTTTCCAAAAACTCCTGGCAATTTCCTCTTTCCAGCTTTAAGCCTTTAGAAATGGGGCCCTTATCTAAGAATTGGGGATGATGCTCTGGACACAGCTAGGTTCAGATAACTCAGCTGCAAATGAATAAAAGATCCAGACGCAATCTGGACAAAGGATCATAAGATCACAGTGCAAAGGATCGTAAGATCACAGAAGGGATCTTAGCAATTCATCGAGTCCAACTGCTTCATCTTACAGATGAGGAAACTGAGGCACCTAGAAGTTCGATGGCTTGACAAGGGATACAAGTAGCAGGTGAGACAGGTGAGATTTGAAACCAAGGACTTTGGTTCCATTTAGAGTTAAGTGAATTACCCACAGAGCCAGCAAGGTCAAGGGTAGAACTTGAGCCTAAGCGTTCCTGGAGGCAAGGCCAGGTTTCTATCCGTTATATCGCAGTGCCTCTTATCAATTCAATAAACATTTAATTGATTCGCAAGGCAGTGGAACATGATGGATGGAGCCCTGGGCACAGAGCAAAGAAGACCTGGAAGAGAATCCAGCCTCTGATACTTAATAACTATGTGGCACGAGCTCAGTATCCTCATGTATATATCAGAATAAAACCCACAGCACCTACCTCACAGAACTGGCGTTAGACTCCAATGAGATAATAGACGGCAAGCACTTCACAAAAGTCAGAGGTACTGTCCCCAAATCAGCCATCATTGGTCTGCCATCTGTGCCCCCCCTCACTGCTGCTTAACAGAGCTGGAGGAAGTCCCATGACCCAGATGACCCAATCCACTGACCATCTGTGTTGCCTAACTTCAACTGGGTCGTTACTGTAGCAAAGCAGTCCTTTGATTCCTCCCTAATGAGAGCGAGGCTGACAACTTCTGCCTCACTTAAATCACAAACAAGTCATCACCCTCATGATGTCATTGGTCCTCTTTGAGAATGAGGGACGCAGGACAACTGATTCTCTAACCCATTCCCTAGAGAAGCTGTTCCAAACCTCTTCTGTCCTCAGGCCCCCTTTATATCGCCTTTCCCCCTCACCCTCTCAGCTGAGGACCTTGCTTAATACAATGCTTGGCATATTTTGTTTTTGTTCACTCATTTTAGTCACGTCTGACTCTTCATGACCCCATTTGGGATCTTCTTGGCAAAGATACTAGAGTAGCTTGCCGTTTTCTGCTCCAGTTCATTTTACAGATGAGGAAACTGAGGCAAACAGCATTAAGTAATTTGCCCAGGGTCACATAGCTAATAAGGTCTGAGGCCAGATTTGAACTCAGGAAGATGAGCCACTTAGCCGCCCTACTTGGCACAAGATACATGCGTAATAAATGCTAGAAGTTGGCTAACTGTTCTTATGGAGAAAAATTAGGTCAGTTGCCAGGAGCTCCCTCTTCTCCTTTTTTCTATACCAGACATCTCCCACTTGTTCCTCCTTCCCTGACAAGGTGGCCCTTCTCCACAAAACCAGCCCCTCTAAATGTGCCTCTGATCCCATCTTGTCCTGTCTTTTCCAACAAATGACCTCTTCTTCAGTCATCTCTCCTCTCTCTTTCTAGCCTCCAATCCTTTCCCTCATCTACTGGTTCCTTCTCTGCCAGCTACAAACATATTCAAGTATCCTCCATCCCTAAAAGAAGCCTTCACAAGATGCAACCATCTCCTCCAGAGTGAGCTGCATCTCTCCTCCCTTTCTCAGTAAATAAAATCCTAGAAGGTTCTCTATTTACTCTCCTCCCTCTCCTCTCACTCATTTCTAAGCACTCTACAGTTTGCTGTCCAACCTCATTATTCAAGTGAAACTGCTCTCCCCAAAGTTACTGATGATCTCACTTGCCAGATCTAATGGTCTCTTCTCAGTCCTCATTCTTCCTGACTTCCCCCACAAGTATAAAACTGTTGATCACCCTCTCTTCTCCTTATTTTTTTTTTGAGGCAATCAGGATTAAGTGACTTGCCCAGGGACACACGGCTAGTAAGAGTCTGAGGCCAAATTTGAACTCAGGTCCTCCGGACTTCAGGGTTGGTGCTCTATCCACTGTGTTACCTAGCTGCCCCTGATCACCCTCTCTTCTTGAATCTTCTCTCTTCTCTGGGTTTTGGTAACATTCTTCTCTCCTGGTTTTCCTCTTATGTGGCCGATCAATCCTCAGCCTTCTCTGCCCACTTCTCTTCCATGTCATGTTCCTTCCTCTGGAGCCCTTTCCTGGATCTTCTTCTCTCTAGATACTTTCCCACTTGGTGATGTCACCAGCTCCCATGGATTTCATCATCATCTGTATGTTGATTATTGCAAAATCTATTTATCAAGTCTCATCTTTTTCCTGAGCTTCAATTCCACATCACCAACAGCCTACTGGACGTGTCAAACTGATGTCCTAATGACATCTCAACCTCAACATATCCAAGACAGAACCTATTATCTTTCCAAAAAGAACTCACACTTCTTCTGAATTTCTCCATTTCTACTTTTTTTTTGGAGGGGGGAAGGCAGGGCAATTGGGGATAAGTGACTTGCCCAAGGTCACACAGCTAGTGAGTATCTTTCAAGTGTCTCTCTATTTCTACTGAAGGCAACAACATCCTTGTAGTCTCTTAGGACCCCAACTTCAAAATTATCCTCAAGTCTTCATTCTCCTTTATCTCATATATCCAATTACTTACCAAATCTTGCCATTTCTACCACTACATCTCCTGAATGCATCCCATTCTCGCCATCCATACTTAGAGTCAGACTCTCATCACCTCTCGCCCTACCACAATGGCCTCCTAATTGATGCCCTTGTCTCCTGTCTCTCCCCACTCAAATCCATTCTCCATACAGCTCCTTGAGCACAAGTTTAAGTAGGTCACTCGTCTACTCAAGAGACTTCTGTGGCTCCCTATTGTTTCTCAGATCAGATAGAAGCTGCTCCAAAAGTCTTAGTGCAGTGACAAGCTTTAATAGCCTATGAAACAGCTTACACAAGCTATTAAAGTTCATCACTGAGTTGGCAACAGTTTGTATAAAACCCTCTACTTGGCATTTAGAGTTCTGCATAATCTAGCCCCAATCTATCTTTCTAAAGTCAGTATACAGCACATCCCAAAAGTCTAAGCTTTGATAACTTAAAAAGGCACTAAGACTTATAGGACATGCTGTCTTAATGTTCCCCTTCCAAAACATTACAGCCTGGTCAAAGGGGTTTTCTTCCTGTTCCTTGCATGTGACATGATGTTCCATCTCCTATCTGTTTTCAAAGGTGCCCTTTGTCCTGGCCACCTTCCATCCACACCTGCCTCTTAGAATTCCTTAATCTTCTAAGACTCACCTCAGGTGATACCTTCCACAGGAAGCCTTTCCTGCTCCCCCCTCCCTCAGCTGCTAGAGCCCTCCCTCTAAAAGCTAGTTTGCATTTCTACTGAACATATTCACATATACATGTCTCCCCCAACAAAACATAAGCCCCTTGAGGGCAGGGATTTTCACCTTTGTCTTTATAACGCCATAGACTAGAATGATGCTGGGCACATAGTATGTGCTTAATGAATGCTTGTGACCTAATTGATTTTATTGCAATTGAAACACTGAGTTAGTGGTTGTCAGGGAGCCCTAGATCTGGGCTCTAAATGAAATTGGTCTCTAAAAACTTAGAAAGGCAGAGAAAGGAACAAAATGGTGCACGTACTCTTATCCCCTGGTAAGATGTTGCGATAAAATCGGTCTTTTTTCTTCTTTTCCTCGGGGTTTGGAGGCAAAGGTTTGGAGCCGTGGTTCAGGGTCCCAGTGTCTTTCCCGCCAGCTCCAATCATAGTGCTGGTGTTTCTCATCGGAGGGGCCGGAGGCTTGTCCTGGATGTCCACACTGTTATTGGACATCTTCACAAGGAACCGCTACTACAATGGGAGGCAGGGGAGAAGAGGAACAGAGAGAGAGAGAGGGAGAGAGAAAATTCAACCTCAATATTTTGAAACAATAAAGAATCAAAACATGAGTTAAACACCTAAGTGGTGCAGTGGATAGAGCACCAGACCTGGAGTCAGGAAGGCCTGAGTTCAAATCCAGCCTCAGACAATGACTAGCTGTATGACTCTGGGAAAGTCATTTAGCCTGTTGGTCTCCATTTCCTCATCTGTAAAATGAGGTAGAGAGGGAAATGGCAAACCACTCCAGTATCTTTGCCAAAAAAAGCCCAAAAAGGGGTCATGAAGAGTCAGACATGATTGAAACACTTATGTTTGCACCCATTTTTCCAGAGGGTACGGCAATGTAAATTAATACAGTCAATGAATCAATCAGTCAATAAACATTTATTAAGCCCCTCGTACGCATCAGGCACTGGGCCAAGCACTGGAATAGACTTGGGAATCAGGAAGACCTAGGTTTGAATCCCACTACTAATGTCTTCCAGTTGTGTGAACATGAATAATCCCTCACTTTACCTCATCTACAAAATGGGAATAAATTACCTCTCATACCTGCATGTACTTCACAGAGTTGTCCTGGGGTTCGAATGGAATGAGGTATGTAAGGCTTTGTAAACCTCCTAGCACTATAGAAACACAACTGATAACTCTTATTCCACACCCAACTTCAGCCCCACAACGACAGAAAATCCCCACCTTTATACTGTATTTTTTTTCTTACACAGTACTTCCCCCAACTAGTCTCATGTTCCCAACAGCCCTAGAAAGGTAGCAGGGCAGAAGTGATCTTGATTTTGACCGTATGAGTCTCAGAGCTGGAATGACGTGCTCGTGGTCAAAGTCAGTAGCTGAGTCAGACTGCAAAAAATCCAGATCTTTTCACTCTAAACACAGGGCTCTTTTCACACACTAGTCTTGTCTCATCTTTCTAAATAACTTTTAGCTGACCCCTTGCTGGGAACTCAAAAGCACTGGGAGACCAGGTCAGAGTCAGGAGATGTGGGGTCCAGTCCCAACTCTGCCCCTGACCAATTCACTCTGTGTGTGTGCGTGTGTGTGTGTGTGTGTGTGTGTGTGTGTGTGTGACCTTGAGAGCAAGGTGCTTTCTTCCTCTCATTTATAGAAAGGGGATAATAATCCCTGCCCAGGCTCCCAAACAGGGATGCAGAGAAGACTCAAAGACAGCTAAAGGATCAGACTGTTTTATAAACCGGCAATCACCATCCAAAAGTCTGCCATTGTGATTACTTGCTGTCTAAGAAATAGAAGTGAGCTCAGGTCAGAAAAAGGAGCCCTACAAGCCATGGGCTGCCTGCCTGCCTCAGGAGGGGGTGAGTTCCCTGAAATAGAGACAGCCAGGCGGTACAGTGGAAAGAGTCCTGAGCCTGGGGTCAGGAAGGTGGGTTCAAATCTAGCCTCACACAGACACACCCTTGCTGTGTGATCCTGGGCAAGTCACGTAACCAATTTGTCTCAATTTCCTCCACTGTAAAATGGAGATCATAATAGCGCCTACCTCCCAGCAGTGTACTGAGGATCAAATGGGATGAGAATTGTAAAGCACTTTGCAAACCTTAACATACTATATAAATGCCAGTGATTAATAGCTGCCTTCAAGCAAAGAGTAAAAAGGACTGATCACTTATTTAAGGTGCTGTGTACGTCGAAATGTTTTTGTTTTGTTTTGTCTTTTGTATTTAAGTTCAAAATGAATAGAAAAAAATTTTTAAAAGGCAAAAAAAAAGATAGTATAGAAGTGATTCTTGGTATGGTACAAGTTTACACTTATGGCAGGACACCAGGACAGTCATCTCCCTTACTCTAGACACTGAGCCTAAACTCATATGACACAGTGTTGACTCATAATGGGCTTCCACTGCACTCTCCTGTCTTTTCTCCAAACTCTTATCTAGTTATGGGTGTTTCATTCTGCACTTTTGCAGCTCCTTTTGGATCTCTCTTCCATTTAATCTCAACAGATTTGAGCCATCATTTTAATCTGCGCCTTTGGGGATCTCTTTGGACTGGAACCCAGATCTTGAGCTTCCGAGTCTAGTGCTCTTTGCACTGTACCATACTGGGAGCAGAAAACACCCAAAACCTAAACAAGAGAAGGAAAGATCTTTGCAAAGAGACAGAAGCAAGATGGTTCAGTGAAACTTTCTGCCCTTTAATCTCCCTCGCTATGTCTACGTGCCAAGGATTAAGGAGGATGAGTTACTAATGTAAAAGGGCCATGATGGGCAACCCTAGGCCTTAAGCCAAAATTCTGGAGATGTTATTCTGCCCTAGTGAAATGCATGTTCCTGCTTAACAAGATTTCAAAACTAATTATAACTGACTTGTGATGAGGTGAGGGATTGACCACACTTTCCCAATACCTCCAGAGTTCCAGGGAGCTCTAATAATTTATGAACAACTAATTATACCCAAGTATTAATTATGCATTGACTAAATGGATCTACAGTAATAACGATGAGATTCTATAGGAATGAGGGCTAGTGTTACTTTTCTCCAGGAAATCTTAAAATCCAAGTAATTTCTGTGCATGCTCTCGGGTCCCAAAAGGAACAGAGAAGTAGTCAGTTATGCTCATTTGACAGGTGGATAAAATGAGACCCCAGGAGGTTAACTGACTTCCCCCAAGCAACTCCATGCCAATAAGAATAGAGTCTGAGGGAGGAGTTAAGGCCCATCTGACTGGACTAATGTTTAACAGGAAGAACTTAACCAGAGTCTGAGCCAGAGTGGGTATGACTGAAATGGAGGAACAAAGGTTTTTGCTATCCACATTCAAAGGAGAGATAAAGCTAACATAATATACAAGTCAGAAAAATTACTGGACAACAAAGCTAGAAGGCCTAGGGTTCCAAGCTAGAGCTTGGAACAAAGCCCAAAGAGTGAAAAAGCTGGAAGGAACATCAGAAAACTAAACGTCTAAGAATTGGTAGGAACCCTAGACCAGAAGGAATCTCAAAAAACTGGATGTTAAGAATTGAGAGATACCTGGACAGACTTTCCTGAACTGATGCAAAGTGAAGTGAGCAGAACCAGGAAAATGTTGTACGCAGTAACAGCAATACTGCACGATAAAGAACTGTGAAAGACTTAGATATTCTCAGCAATGCAATGATCCAAGCCTATGCCAAAAGACTAATGATAAAGTGTACTATCCACCTCCAGAGAAAGAACGGATATTGATTGAACATAGACTGAAACATGCTATTTTTCACTTTCATTCTTCCTTTTTCAAATCTTCTTATACAAAATGGCTAATATGGAAATATTTTACATGACTGCACATGTATAAATTATATCAGATTGTTTACAGACTCAGGAAGGGAAGAAGGATAGAATTTGGAACTCAAAACTTTTTTAAAAAATGTTTAAAAATTTTTAACCAACAGAATCATTACCGACTTAGGTGAAAACAAAAGTTTCCTGCTGGGCCTTGAAGGATGGGCAGGATTTCAACAGACAAGGGAAGGGACAGGAATTCCACACATAATGAGCAGAAAGAACAAAGGCACGACAGCAGGGTAGCAAGAGACACATTGGTGGAATGTTCAGGGGTTAAGTTTGGCTGAATCATAAGATACGTGAAGGGAAATGATGGAAGATAAGGCTAGAAAGGTGGGTTTGTAGTGGAAAGGTGGAACTTGAATGCCAGAGTAAGGAGTGTAGAATTGAACCTCTAAGGCATTGGGGAAATTCTAAATTTTGTAGGAAGGAGGGAGAGGGGGGAGGGGGTGTGACACAGCCAGACCTGTGTTTTGGGAAGGTTATTCTGGCAAACAACGCAGGATGGAGTGAGGGAAGAGAGACTGGAGGCTGCTTAGAAGGTTATGATGAGGTCCTGAACTAAGGTGATGGTGATGGGAATGGAAAGGAAAGGAAAGGAGCAGACAGAAGGAAGAGTGGGGAAGGAAGAAGAATCAACATCTCCAGTCAAATGATGGAAGCTTAAGTGCTGGGGGCAGGAGCTCTTCATTTACATATGAGAAATGTCTTATTAAGCAAAGACAAAGGAAGCTAAAAGAATGTTGGACTCAAAAGTCAGAAACCCCATGTGCTAATCCTAGTTCAGCCATCAAACTCACTGTGAGCTCAAGTGAGCTACTTCCTTTCTATGGGCCTCAGTTTCCTCCTCTCCTAAAAGGAGGAGGGTGGACAAAAAAATCAGTGACTTTTCCTCCAGCTCTGATATCCTCCAATGTTGTGATTCCATGATTATGTGATTTCACTGAACATCCCAAACTGAACCTTTGTAGCTCTGTGCCCTGATGGACAAGTCTTTGGGACAGAATACAACAGCCTCCCCCTCTATGGAGTAGTAGTACTATGTGTAAAACAAACACTCATAAAAACCTAGGCAAAATTGCATCTGAGAAACAAGAAGGCAGAAGCGTAACTTAATAAGTGTCTTCCAGTTATTACACGAAGGAGGATAACCAGCTATTTTCCATTGAGAACAGAGTAAGGGGTCAAGGGCCTAAAACCATGGGAATAGACAAGGAGTCACAAAATCAAAGTATGTCAGAACTGAAAGGGAGCTCAGAACACAAACTATTAGAGATAGAAGGGGCTTTAGAATGTAGAATATTAAAACAAATAAAGCCAGACCTGGAAGAAGCTTAGAAAATGTATTAAGAGATAAGAGGGACCTTGGAACACAGACTATAAGAACAAAGACTATAATAACTTCTGGAAGAGACCACCAGCATAGAATGCTGCCTTATACAAGATTTGAATAGCAATAGACCTTAAAATATAAAATGTCAGAACTTAGTCTGGAGTCGCTTAATCCAAGCTCCTAATTTTACAATTGAAGAAACTGAGTCCAGAAGGAGAAGTAACCCAAGATCACACAGTGAATCAGTGGTTGAGCAGGGACTCAAAATGAGACAACTCAGGTCTCCTGCCTCCCAGTTCAGGGCTTTTGACATCACACTGGTCCCTATTTAGAAAGAAGAATTTTTTGACTTTCAAAAGTTATTAAGATAACGAAATGGATTCTGAGGAACCAAGGTACAGTATTCCTGAATCTTAAGTTTCAAAAATGGTGTTGTATGGTTGAAAATAAAACTGCAAATGGATTCTGAACACACAAATTCAAGCCTTGGACAAAGCACTTAACTCTCTCTGGGTCTTAGTTTCCTCATCAATAAAGGGAGGAAGGAAGAAAAGGATACTTGAATTAGGTCAAGAGTTTACTCATGGCCCAAGAGCTAAATGTAGCCTGCACAGTTCCTGAGTATGGGCCTACCAGATTAAAATATAATTAGGAAATGTTTCACAAAATAAATAAAAATACAGTACAACATAGATAATGTTAACGTGTGGTTTTCTAAGTCACTATGCAACCCACAGGGATATGTTTCTATTTGAGTTTGATACTACTGGTAGATGATCCGTAAGGCCCCTTTCAGCTTTAAATCTATGATCCTCTTATACTTTCCACAGAAGCTATTCCAAGGCTCTCCATTCCTAAAGGACTCCCAAAGGACTCCCAAACTTCCTCCTCATACCCACCCAACACCTCCCCACCTCCCAAGCTGAGAGCTTTGCCTCTTACTTTACTGGAAAAAAACTGGTCACTTGATGAGAACCCCTTCTTAACCCATTCTCTTCATCTTAAAATCCTACTGTTTCCTCCTTTCCCATCTCTAAAATAGAGGTGGCCCTTTTCATAACCAAGGCCAGTCCTTCTACATGTGAACTTGATCCCATCCCCTCCAATCTTCTCCAGCAGATTTCAACTTCAGTCATCCTGTCTCTCAAGTCTTCAACCTCTAGCAACTGGTTCCTTCCCTGGTGCCTAAAACTGGCCTTCTTTATTCCTCATATGTAACACTCTACTGCTAGTCTTCATGGATTTGCACCAGCCATTCCCCAAGGTTGGAAAGCAGTTCCTCCTTATCTCTGCCTTATAGAGTCCCTCTCTTCCTTTAAGGTATAGTTAAGCACCATCCTCTACATGGAACCTTTCACGATTACCTCAAATGTTAGTACCTTCCTTCTCAAACTACTCTGTATTTAACTTCTTTGTATATATTACCTTTATGTTTATGCTGTAATACTTTTATAAGCTATAAAGTTATAATAGTGGTGGACCTCAATGGATGCCCTTCAGAACTAAATAAATCTAACAAGAAAGAAGTTAAGGACTTGAAAAGATTATCACAAAAATCAGGGATGATAAACCTCTTGCAATTACTGAATGGTAACAGGAAGGAGTTTACATATTGCTCAGCTGTACTTCACTTCCCTAGGCCTTATCTATAAAATGAGGAGAGTTTACTAAATGACCTCAGAGGTCCTTTCTAGCTCCAGAGCTATAAATCTATGACTGTAGAGATGAGCAGCAGTGTAGTGTTAGAATCTCAGCTCTGATACTTACAAGCTATCTGACTTTAGGAAAAAAAAAAACAACTCTGCTATCTCTCTGAGATTCATCTATAAAATGGAGATAATAATTCCCTATTACCTACCTCACAGGATTATTGCAAAGGAGAGCACTTGGAAAACCTTAAAGTGCCATAAGGAAATGAGCATTTGCTTCTACAGCTGCTATTATTGTTTTTATTCATTTTAAGGCAGGGTCTGGAGGTTTAGAGTGGCTCATTGGCCCAATGGAATGTTGCAGCTTGGTATTTGCTGGGGCTGTTGTTTTTTTCATTTTTCTGGTATCTGCTTGGCCCACAGCCTGCTACAAAAGCCTTTGGTCCTTGCCCCTGACTATTACTGGAACACCACAAAGCTGAAGATGTTTCTTAGAGACTGGAAGGAATGAAGAGGGGGAGAAAGGGGAACTTCATACCTTTTCATCGACTCACAGGACCTGAGTCAAAAAGGCCCAGAGGTCAAGTCCAACCCGTTCCAGAAGTATGAATCATGTCCACAGGGAAAGCTCGCTGTTATATTTTTCTAGGCTAATACATAAAATAATACTAGCTTAACAGGGAGGAGACCTGAGTTCTCACCCTGGATTTTCCCTTAACTCAATGGATGACCTTTGGGAACTTGGTTCAGTAAATAGAACACCGACATGGGAGTTAGGACCTGGGCTTTACTTCTGGATCTAGCATTTCCAGCTGTGTGGCCCTTGGCAGATCACTTCTCCTTGTTTGTTTCTTCCTTGGTAAAATGAAAGTCAAATAGATGATCTCTAAGGTCCCTCCCAACCCTAATGTCTGTTTCTTGGTCACTTCCTCAATTTAGCCTCAGTTTCCTCATCTGTAAAGTGGAAATAGCTTTTCAGCTCACACGATTATTCTCAAGATAATATAAAGCACTGGATGTGAAAGCACTTTGAAGAATCTAAAGAAACTTCCCCAAAATAGAGTGGGCTGCTTAAAGAGGTGTGTGGTTTCACCCAATGGAAGTCTTCAAGCCAAGGCTAAATCAACATCTCTTGGAAATGTTTAGAAGGGATTGTTGGTCAGTGAGTATGGACTGGACCAGATGGCCTCTGAGGTCCTTTTAACTCTGAGATTCTGTGACTATAAAAAGGGCATCAGCCTTATGGAAAATATATGGTATTGGTGTCTCTGGGAAGAGTCTTGGGAAATGAGGATGTTAGACTGAAGTCCAAATCTTTAGGTAAGTGCTGGAAGACTTGGGCTTGAATCTCAGCAGTGCCAGGATGTAAACACAGGCCTTCTGACTCCAAATTAGTGGGAGAAGGAAGAAAAAAAACCAGGGAGAAGAAAGAATCACAAGAGGTAGCAGAGGAAGAAGTGGCAGAGAAAAGAAAAGGTAGGAAAAGAACAGAGGAAGAGAGGAGGAACAGGAAGACAGAAAGGAAAACAGAAGGACCTAAAGGAAGAGAACAAAAAAGATCAGGAATAAAAGGAGGAGAAGGAACAGGAAGATGAACAGAAGAAATGGTGCGAACAGCAGGAAGGTGGAAGAAAAACCGGAGAAGAAGCCCAGGCAGCTGTTCCTAGCTCCAAGCTGCTTCACAGTTTTACAAGTGACTTGGGCAAAAGCATGGATGACAAGAGTATCAGGATACAAAGCAGGGAGGAACAGTTAACATCATCCTTCCTCATTCTCATAGCTACTACATTAAGTGCCTACTATGTGCCAGGCACTACGTATGCACTTAGAGCCTTACAAATATCCTCTCCTTTGATCCTTACAACAACCCTGGGAGGTAGATGCAGTTATTATTCCCATTTACAGATAAGGAAGCTGAGGCAGACAGGTAAATGACTTGCCCAGAGTCACACAGCTGGGAAATGAGGCCACATTTGAACTCAAGTCTTCCTGATTCCAGGCTCAGGGTTCTACTTAACTGCATTTCAGTGCCCAATATATAGATAACAGAGTTGGGACCCCAAAAGATCTCGTTAGAACAATGGGCACAAGCTAGTAACATGAAATGTAATAGGAAGGTTTTAGTTACACACGTAGGTTCAAAAATTCAACTTCACAAGTACTAGATGGCGGGGGAGGCGTGAGTAGAATTTTTTTGCATTAAAAATATCTGGGGGGGTTGAGTGGCCTACATGTTCAAAATGAGTCAACAGTATGGGGTGGCAGCCGAAAAAGCTAATATCATCTGAGGGTGTTTTAAGAAAAGCCCAGCACCCAAGCATGGGAGAGGACAGTCCTGTTACATTCTGCCCTTGCGCCACACCCATAGGCTCCTGTTTGTAAAAGGCAGTTGGAAAAAGAACATCCAGAGAAGGGAATGGCCTCGAGACCACACTATGAAAAGATGGAATGAAGGAACTGGGGATGTTAAGCCTGGAGAAAAGAAGCTTGAGGAAGGACATGGTTGCTGTCTTCAAAGATTGCATGGCTTTCATGAGGAAGAAGGGTAAGACTTCAGTTCTGTTGGTCCCAGACAGCTGAACAGAAAGCAATGGCTGGAGAAGTTTTAAATTCAATGTAAGTAAAAACTTCCTAATGATGGTAATTTGCAAAAGCAGAATCTTCTCTAGGGAATTTCATAACAGAGAACATCCTATCTGAACACTTTCAGTGACAGTGAACTCACCACCTAAAGAGGAAACACATTCTACTGTGAAACAGGAAGAAAGGAATCACTACTTCATACTTTAATTTGTCCTAATTCTGCCCTTTGGGATCAAAGAGATCATGTAAATTCTTTTCCCACATAACAGCCCATGAAATTTTTGAAAGCAACTACCCTATCTCCCCTAACTCCAAACCCCCTCAGTCAGTTCAACAGATCTTCGTATGGCCCCATCTTCAGCTCTCCTTCAGGTGATCCTTACATGGACATGCTTCAGTTTAACAATATCCTTCCAAAACCATGTCACCCAGAACCGAACACCATGCCTTTCCTAAATCAGCCTAAGCTGAAGTTATCTTCAGGCTTTTAGGTTTAGGGATGAAAAGCTTCTCCCAACCACAGCCCGAGTTTTAACTTAATTCAACAAAGATCTTGCTGAGTTATTATGTGCAAGCAGCACTCGCAATGCAGCACTGAGGAAGAAAGATGAATAGGAGGCAGCTCCTGCACTTAGAAAATTTATAAGTCAGAAAGGGAGAAAGAGAAAGCTCAGTGGCCCAGTTTTCCATTCAGTCATTCAACAAACATCAGGACCCAACTGTGCACAAAGCCCTTTGTCGGACACTGCAAATATGAGTTAATAACATGATATGATATAGCTCTCACACAGCTGCATGTAGTGGCAGAAAACCCATGCTGAATCCCAGTTCTATTAGTCACCAATTGGGTGATCTCAGCCAAGTCCCTTCCCTTCTCTGGAGCTCCTCTATAAAATATTGGGGTTAGCACAGTGGACAGAGTGCCAGGCCTGGAGGCAGGAGTTCAAATCTGGCCTCAGACCCCCAGCTGTGTGACCTTGAGCATGTCACTTAATTCTGTTTGCCTCAGTTTCCTCATTTGTAAAATGAGCCAGAGAAGGAAATGGCAAACTTTTCCAGTATCTTTGCTAAGAAAACCCCAAATGAGGTCACAAAGAGTTGGACACGATTGAAAACAAATGAACAATAGCTCCAAAACCTATGATCCCAGGTTGGGGAAGGGCTGAGAGATTGATAGAATGAGGCCAAGGAAAGTTTCACTGAGAAGGCAGCGCCTGGGCTGGGCCTCAAAGGAAGGGAGGGACATCAGTAATCAGAGATTGGAGGAAAATCAGAAATTGGGGGGAAGAAATCATATTTTTTTTAAATACACAGAATTTCTGCATTGAACAGGACCTCAGAGTTCATACTGTACAGGTCAAGGCAGCATGCTATAGTACATAGAAAACTGGACTTGGGAATCAGAGAAACCCATATTTAAATATAACCTCTGACACTTGTGATCATGGTCAAGTCACCTTAACCCCTCTAGGCCTCAGTTGCTCCCCTATGAAATGAAGAAGCTGGATTATAATGCCTCTAAGGTCTCCTCCAGCTCTAAGCCTATGATCCAATGGTCTACACTCTACAAGCAAGAATGCCCTCTCTACAAGAGGATTTCTTAATCTTTTAGGGGTCCTAGATCCCTTTGATAGCAGTCTGGTGCAGCCTAGACCCTTTCTCAGAATCATGCTTTTAAATGAATATACATTGTTATTACTATTCACTAATTTCAATTGTGTCCAACTCTTTATGACCCCAGACCCCATTTGGGGTTTTCTTGGCAGAGATACTTAAGTAGTTTGCCATTTCTTGCTCCAGATCATTTTATAGATAAGGAAACTGGGGCAAATAGGGTTAAGTGACTGTCCAGGATCAATACAGCTAGTCATTGTCTCAGGCCAGATTTGAACTCAGGAAGATGAGTCTTCCTGACTTCAGACCTAGCACTCTATCAACTGTGCCATTTAGCTGCCCAAAATGAATTATATAGAATTACATATATATATATTATATATATACACACATATATATACACACACGCACACACACATATATGTATGGTTTTCAAAATTAAAAAAAAAAAACAGCTTCATGACCCCCTGAATCTATCCACGGAGGATGAGAATGGGTGCTAAAGAGTAATCCAGTTTGGTCGAACTTTGAACATACCAAAGGGAGTGAGTAGTTTGAGGCCACACAGATTCACAGAATCTGGGAGTTGGAAGGGACTTTGAGTAGGTATCTAGTCCAACCTTCATATTCAATACATGGACATCTAACCATTTGGGAAAAATCTACCACTTCCTAAGGAGGTCTGTTCCACCCTTAAGTTTGCCTCCTCCTTCTGGGCCTCAGTTTCCAGGTCTACAAACCAAGAGGGCTGGAGAGATGAGCCCTAAAAAAAATCCCTTCTATCTGAAACCTGTTATCAAATTGCAAATGGCCCAGCCAGGAGCCCAGTCTTCTGGGTGCTCTAAGAACACCTACTTCACTGCCCTCACAGACACTAGAGTCTAGTTGGGTCAGTGGAATTGACACACTGAATGATAAAGATAGATGGAAGGAATATCATTCAAGGCCTGAACTTTATTCAAGAGGCAATAGGGAACCCTAAAGGTATTTTAGCAGAGGAAATGATATGATCAGAGTGGTGTGTAAGGAAGACCATAGGATCAGAGTCTCTTAAAGCTGAAAAAGACCTCTTAGGTCAACAATACAACCCCCTCATTTTACAAGTGAGGAAACTGAGGTGGGCGGGGGCGGGGGGTGGCGGTGATATGGCTTGCTGGAGATCACCAAGGTGGTAAGTGTCAGAGGTGCAATTTGGACCCAGGAACTCTGACACCAAAGAGTAACTCTTTCCAAATGACTCAGGCAATGGTGTTGAGGGTTGAGTTAATTGGAAAAGTGGCCTTCACCCAATAATGACAGCAATAGAAACAGAATTCTTCACCATTCCTGAAATGCCCATGGTGCGTCTGCTTTGACTCACACTGATCTTTCCATCTGAAATGTACACCACTCTCTCTACTTGTAGAAATCCTATCTGTCCTTCAAGGTCAATGGCACCTTCTCCAGGAAGCCTTCCTTGATTTCCCATCTGGGTGAGCTCTCTTGCCTCTAAGTTGAGGAAACACTCCTGGGGTTATTATTCTAGCCTGCCTTGTACTAGAATGGTGTCTACCTGTCATCCTTCCTACTAGACTGTGAGCTCTCCAAGGACAAAGGTCAGTGTCTTCTTCAAGTCTGATACCTCTCAGTCTATAATACAGGTTCTTACACACAGTGGGTGTGCAAGTCTGGTCACAGCAAGAAACCAATATGGCACCACACTCTTTCCCCAACCATATCCCATTCTACATTTGCTTTCACAAGCTCTACTTTGTCTCACCAAACCCTTGTCTCCTATTCTGATTCAACTCTCTTTCTGCTATCCCTAGGATAGAAATGTACTTGGTCTCCATCTTTATCTGCTATCATCCCTCCTTTCCTTCAAGGCCAAAGTCAAGTGTCACCTCTTTCCTGAAGCCTTCCCTGATTCACCCACTCTTCCACTTCCAGTTTCCCATGGCATTTTAGAATATTTATTTAAATAAATACTTCATAAGAATTAGAAGTATCCAAAAATAGACTGGGCTGCTCTGGAAAGTAGTGAGCTCCCCAATACTAGAGGTATTCGAGTGGAAACTAGATAACTACTTATTAAGGATGCTCAAAAGGGAATTCTTGTTCAGGACCAGGCTGGAGTAGATGACCTCTGTGGTTTCTTCCAGCACTGAGTTCTGAAAAACAGCAAGTGAGCCTGGGGAACTCCCTAGGACTATGAACAATAGTTGCTGCCATAATCCAGAGGATAATTTCTCCCTCTGATAGAGAAACCCATCCACAGGGCAACCCACCCATGGCATCTCATCTTGTGCCTCTCTTCTCTCTTGCCATAAATCCTGAAAACAGATGCTAAAACTAGCTAGAGGTCACCTGACTTCTTAGCTACTTTGTGGGGAGAAAAAGACCAGCGAATCTCCTTTTTCATTCACATTGTTCAGTTGTTTCAGTTGTGTCTGACTCTGTGACCCCATTTGGGGTTTTCTCAGCAAAGATACTGGAGTGGTTTGCCAGTTCCTTCTCCGGCTCATTTCACAGATGAAGAAACTGAGGCAAACGGGGTTAAGTAACTTTTCCAGGGTCACACTGCTAAGAAGCTCTGAGGTTGGATTTGAACTCAGGTCTTCCCAGCTTCAGGTCCAGTACTCTTATCTATTGGGCCAATGACTTGCCCTCATTTTCAGTCCTGAACATCCTCTACCTTGGCTTTTATGCTACTTCTCAGATCCAAGCTGTGGGTAGTAATGTGTTAGTTAGGTCAATAAACATTTATTAAGTACCTACTATGTACCAGGCATAGTAGGCAAAAGACATGCCTTGTTCTCTAGAAGCTCATGGTCTAATGGGGGAGAAAACATACAAACAACCATATACAAACAAGCTACAGACAGGAAAAATTAGAGTTGATCCCAGAGGAAACCATGATTTAAAAGACCAGGAAATGCTTCTTCTTCAAGAAAGGGAGAGTCTAGCTGAGACACTGAGTCTCTCTTTCTTCATATTCTCATTGCTAGGCACTGGAAAGCACTTCACTGCTGACTCCTTGACTTGGCTGCCCTTTTCCTTCTAGTCCAACTATCATCATTCTAGTACAGACCTTCATTTCCACTAGCCTGGTCATTGCAAAGGCCTCCATGTTTTCTGTCCTCTATACACACTGACAGGTTAATCCTCCTGATGTACAGGCCTATGTTCCTCTACAACTCAAAAACTTCCTGATGTTCCCCATCGGCTGCAAGGCTGATCCTGGCCTTCACAGGACCCTGGGGTCATCTGATATCACCCTGCCCTCCCCAATGCCTTCTCACACCATTCACAGAATTGAAGACTTGAAAGGGACCCCAGAGATCATCTAGCCCAAATTCCTCTATGTATAGGTGAGAAAACAGAGTACAAGAGAAGGTATATAACTTGTGGAAGGTCAGACAGCTAATAAATGTCAGAGCTTCGACTTGAACCCAGGTCTATTAAGTCCAAATTCGATATTTTTTTCTACTGCACCCAAACTGCTTTGCATGTAGGGCACAGAAGACGATTCTTATTTTACAGAGGAGGAAACTTGTGGCCTCAAGTGGCAAAACAACTTGCCCAAGGTGACAAAAGGGAACTTGGGATGACAAGCCAGCTGCTGAATGAGAAGCATGAGGACTCCCCAGGTCATCTGGCTTTGAAGTCAGAGGCCCCGAGTTTGAATCTCCACTCTGTGACTTATTATGTGACCTTGAACTGACACCTCTCTGGGCCTCTGTTTCCTCATCTGCAAAATGAGGAGGTTAGGAAGGCCAACAATCCTTAACTTTTTTGAATGTCACAGATCCCTTTGGAAGTTTGATGATGCCTCTGGACCCTCTTTCTCAGAAAAAAAAAAAGTTCTGATATAATTAAAGGAAATGCTAAAATTTCAGTTAGAGGTCATAAAAATCAAAATGAATTTTTTCCTCTCCAAGTTCTTGAAGCCCCTAAAATCTATGGACCTATGGACCCCAGATTAAGAACTCCTAGATTAGGTGAGCGTACAGCTCCTTTCAGACCTAAATTTTGTGATTCTGGTGCTGTTCCCATCCTCTTCATTCCCCAATCAGCCACCTGAGCTGCCTCGGATTTTCCTGCCTCCCTAGCTCACTCTTGCAGCCTGATATGTACTCTGGACCCGACTTCATGATCCTGCCAGCCTGAAGTTGACTTTAAGAAAGAGAGGTGGAGGAGTAAGGGGTAGAGAAGAAAAATCTGCCTATGTCACACAGTTCTGCGATGTGGTGAGTCACACAAGGAGCTCAGCTCAGCACGGAGCCATCCAAATGGCCCCAAGCCAGGAGGAAAAGTTAACATGCTGCAACCCTGCTTCTCTTCCAAGCTAAGGATTGTGTGTCTGGCCAGGGCACCGGGGCCGACCAACTGGCTTTTCCCCATCTCATCAATGCAAATTGTGGGTAAGCGATCAGAATTTTAGGCTATGAAGAGCTGTAAGGGGCCTTAAAATATAGAACTGGCAGAGCTGGAAGAGGCCTTAGACCACAGAATGTCAGAGCTGAAAGGGGCCTTAGATCGGAGAATGTTAGAGCTGGGAAGGATCTTAGACTGAAGAATGTCAGATGTAGAAGGGGCCTTAGAACACGGAATGCTGAGAACTGGGAGAAACCTTAGAACATAGACTATCAGGGCTGGGAGGGGCCTTAGATTACAGAATGTTGGAGCTGGGAGGGGCCTTAGATTGAACAATGTCAAACCTAGAAGGGGCCTCAGAACATGGACTGTCAGAGCTAGAAGGTACCCTTAGAACACAGAATGTCAGAGGTGGGAGGGTCCTTAGAACACAGAATGTCAGTGCTGGGATGGGGCTTTAGAACACAGAATGTCAGATCTAGAAGATGTCTTAGAGCACAGACTGTCAAAGCTAGAAGGTACCTCAGAACACACAATGTCAGAGCTGGGAGGGACCTTACAAGATAGAATGCAGAATGTCAGAGGTACAAGGAATGTTGCAACAGAAAACATTAGGGTTAAAGAGACCTTAATGCAGAATGTTAGAGGTGGAAAGAGACCATAGAAATGGGGAACTATATCAGACGCTAAAGCTGAAAGTACATACAATCCAAACTCTTTGTTTGGCACATTAGGAAAATGAATTTGTAAAGGGGGGAAGGGGGGAAGAGACCTGCCCAGGGTCAATGAAGTTAGTAAGCAGAAAATACAGGGAGCGGTTCTGCCAACTCCCAGCACAGAGCTCTTTCCATCCTACTAACCCTAGATAAGAGTCCCTTTTTTGACTCAATACTAGCTAAATTCAGCAATGGTCAAGGCTCTGGCCTGAGGCCCATGGGTACTTCTTAGCCCCAGAATCAAACTTTCTCAGGCTCATTCCACAGCTGCTAGTACCAAAGGAATAGAAATGTCTCCTAAAGTCAGATGACTCAACGGGAAAGGGGGCTTGGCCTGAGTGTTCCGATGACCCTCCCACTCTTGAACTATGTGTTTGATTTTCCTTTAAAAAAAATCCATCAGCAGTCAAATCATCTGTCCAATCTAACAAATATTTATTAAACACCTCAACCCTGAAGGTGTCCCCAACAAGGTCATGTAGGAGGTACAACAAGTAGGGATTTTAACCACAGCAGGGAACAGTGGCCTCGATTTCCTCATCTGTAAAATAAGAGATTGGTCCCTTGCAGTTCTTGGTACTAAGACGCTCTAACTATAAACTGTCATGAAATCAGATGATGGAGAGATGCCAGGGAACTGAGGGGCAGAAAAATTTAAAGAGCCCCCAACTCAAGCAAAGGGAAATGAACAGACCCAGGAGGACAACTTATACAGTAACCAGAAAAATATAAAGACAAACAACTTTGAAAGATGTAGAAACTCTGATCAATGAATGCAATGACAGCCATAATTCCAGAGGACTCACACTATGACATTCTCTCTACTCCCTGACACAGGTAATACACACAACAGTACAAGCTGAGAGCTATTTTTTGGACATGGCTAATGAGGGAGTTTGTTTTGCTTATCTATACATGTTTGCATGTTTCTCAATGGGGGTGGGAGAGGGAGAGGAGGATTTTTGTTAACTGAAAAAAATAAAATTCCATAAAAAACAAAGATCCCTCAAATACATTATTTCATTTGGTCTTCACAACAAGCCTTCCAGGTAAATGGAATTAGGATTATTATTACTGTTAATAATCATAACAATAATGTTTGTTGAATTGAATGAGGCCCAGGGTGACTTGCCCAATGTCAGGCATTAAGCTGGCTCACACATCTTTCTCACACACTACATTGTGACTGAGCCAAAAATGGAACCCAGGCCTCCCACCGCAAAATCACTTCCTTGTGGGTTGGGAGATGGGAAGGGGATGAGAAAGATGAAAGCAATAGAGAAATTGCAGGTGTGAGCCTACCTGGACCAAGGAAAGACAGGCCACGTCCATAGAGAACAACCTTCCAGGGTTCCTACAGGCTCCTGGGCATTCCTATCCCAAATCCCAGATGCCACATAATCCTGCCCTAGATCACTATAGCAAGTCTCCCCATGAGCAACCTTTGGGACTGCAGGTCCTTGGGGTACTTAGAACTTGGAACCTGAGCCTCTGTCTGAAGCAGCCACCCCCTAAAGGCTCACTGCAGATTCAGAGACTGCTCACTGGCTTCCTACCACTCATTTCCTGTACCCGTTTACTCACTCATCCCTCTGCTGTTTCTCTCAAAACAGGAGCAAATCTAGGAATTTTAGGATTCAGAATTTAGGAATCAGAGGGGGCCTTATAATAGAGAAAGTCAGAGGTGAAAGCTACTCGAATACCATAGAGTCCCAACCGCCTCTTTTTGTAGTGAGGCTATAAAGAAGAAATTTGCCGATAAGATCACACATCATGAAAAGTAGACAGCAAGTTGTTTCACTTTAACTATGCAAATTTATTACAAGGGTTCTCTTTTTCTTTTTTTCCCCAGTGGGTAGGGAGCTGGAGAGAAAAAAGTAAATGCTTGATAATTGAAAAATAGTGAAGTTTAATTTTTTTAAATAATGAATAGGGCTCTTTTGAGGAAAAAAAAAAAGGCAGAGCAGAGATTTGAATCCACATCTTTTGATTCCAAACCCAGTGTTCTCTCACTACATCATGGTGAGGTGAAAGGTAGCAAGTGTTCAGTGAGGAAAAGAGGGCAATGAACAGGCAAACTGAGATTATGGGGGGGGGGGCGGTGCTAGAGGCTAGGTAGGTACAAGGCTCCCCAGGCACAATCCCAAAGGTCTCTGCAAAGAGAAAGTTTCCGGTTAAGAGGGAAGCCTAAGGAGAAATTTCAAGAGGAACTAGTCATCTGGAGCGGCTTCTAAAGGGGGGAGTCCAGCAGTTACCAGAAATGGGGGTGGTTAATAGACAAGGAGAACAAGAGGGGGAAAGAGGAGAAGAATGTGGAAGGAGGCAGGCAAAGAGAGGCTGAAAGAGGGAATGAGTAGGGAGGAGAATGAAAGGAGTGAGAATAAGAGGTATGTAGAAGAGAGAAGGGGGAAGAGGTAGAGAGGGGGAGAAGGAATGGTAAGGGAAAAGATAAGATGGGAGGAGTGGAAGAGAAAAGGCAAGGATGAAGAGAGGTAGGGGATAGAACAGAGTAACAAAAGGAAAAGAGGATGAGAGGAAGAGGTAAAAAAAGAAGTGAGAAAACAGGGGTGGGAGAGATCAATGGAGGAGAGAGAAAAAGGAAGAGGTGGGAAGGAGTAAAAAGGGAAGAAGAAAGGAGGAACGAATGGGTGGCTAGAGAGAATGAAAATGAAGAGGTCAGATAGAAAGGAAAGAAAAACTGGACCATGGAAGTAGAAGGAAGGGGGAGGAGACCTGTGAAGGACTATAGCCATCAGATCAGAAGAATTCAAAAGAATCAAAGCTTCCATATTTCTAGACCAGGATAATAAAAGAAGAAGGAAAGAATTTTAGAAATGTCCCAAGCCTTTTCTTCTTTTCCTCAGAGCCTTTTGTCTGTCCATCCTCACACCTCGCCTAGTAGTTCTCAGTAATTACTCACTAGGCAACCCTTTCAGCTGGTAAGCTCTCTGAGGGCAAGAAACAAGAGGTATTGATTCTCCTTCCCAAACAGAACATGGCTGCTTCACCAAGCTCGCCTAGACCCTTCCTCTTCTCCTTCACCATTCCCCCACAATAGAAAATATTCAAGTTAAAAGAGATCTTAGAATATGGAATGTTAGTGCTGGAACAAACACTTTTCAGGCTGAGAGAGGGCTTAAGGTCAGGAGTTTCTTAACCTGGGGACCAAGATACATATTTTTTGATAACTGTATTTCAATATAATTGGTTTCCTATGTGATTCTACATACTTTGTTTTATGCATTTAAAAATATGATGCTGATAAGAGATCCATGGGCTTCCCAAGGTGCCTAAAGGAAATAGGACACAAGAAAAGATTAAGAAGTCTCAACTCCACTTTACAGCTGAGATGAGCCCAGAGAAGGGAAACGACTTACTCTCTAGGGAAACTTTTGTCAATAAGTGAATTAATGAAGCTGTAAAACCTGTCATTAGCTCAGAGCCAAAGAAGACCAGTTCACTAGCACCTCACCAGCACCAACATCTTCCTCCCCCGCCGCGCCGGGCCGCCCCCCCCCCCAACCCCAGTAAAATAAACATCAGCATTCTCAACCTTTCCCTCGACATTAAGTCACAGAGTCTTGGACTTGCTGGAAGATTGCCATCTCCAAGCCTGGCTCCATGGAAAGGCATTTAATCTAAGGGATAGGACACCTGGGTCCTATTCCCACATCTATCACTGACTGATAGGGGAGAGGGGCCCTGGGAAGTCTGGTTTTAGAGTTGAAAGTGACCTTAGAGATCATTTAGCCCAATCCCCACATCCTGCCTGGGAGAAACTGAGATTCTGAGAGAAATAACTTGAACAAGGTCAGACAGATAAAAAGAGCAAAACTAGCGTTAGAAGCCAGGTCCTTAGATTCAAAATCCATTGTTCTTCCTCTTTGGACGGACACTTAATAACAGAGGTTGGAAACTAACCCCACCCCAAGCTCTGATCTCACTCCCACCCTAAGGAAACTCTTAGCTCTTACAGAATCAATGGTCAGTCAATCTGAAAGGGGAAAATGCCTGGTCTGGGCCCCTCCAGGGACGCAGGGGCCCCCAGCTCCCAGGGAAGGAAGTGGTTTGTGCAAACCCTTCGGCCAGAAGAGCAGTTCCCCAAAAGCACGGCTTCCCCTTGCCTTTCCCAGGGTGCTCCTTCTCTCCACCCCTGAACCTGTGCACCCTAGTACTACAACGAGCACCTGTGCGGGGCTCAGGACAGACCCTACTCCAGGCCAGGTTTTAATCGGTCCCATCCAAGAGCTTACCACGCTAACTGATCTATCAGAGTAGAGAACCCCAAGGAGTCCGCCAATGTGGGGTCACTCAGCCCCCTCCAATCCCCGGGGACTCTTAATAAAGGGGCCTCAAACCTGGATCTGGGGTCCCATTTTGCAAGACCGCCCCCCCCTCCGCCCCAGGATACCAAGGAGCTGGGGGAAGGGAGAAGTAGCCAGCCAGTCCCTCCTGGAGGGACAGCGCACCAACCCCAGCAACCAGGAGATTCTCCAAAGCCTGAGGGTTTCTCCCATCCTACAAAGACCCCTGGGCTAAACCGCCGGGGTGTAAGGGCGGTGGCAGCCCCTCCTCCAGTTCCAGAGAGCACCTAGCCCAGGAGGTTCCCCACAGCTGCACCAGCCCTCTCCCCTCCCCCCGGGAGGCCCCCCAAGGGCTGCCCGCAGTGGGAATTACCTGGTGCAGCGAGGAGCCTGCCCCAGCATGTCCCGTCCTTTGCCTCGGCCTGGCCCAGCCAGGCTCGTACCGCGCAGCAGAAACGGAGGCGGCTCGCGCGCCCCGCGCCCCAGCCTGGAGCAGGAGCACAAGGCGAGGCTAGGTAGAGGCGCCGGCCCACAGGTCTCCTTCTGCCGCAGTCGGCGCACGCCGAGCCAGCCAGCCGGGCCGGCTGCCTCCCTCGCCTAGCCTGGCCTGGCCGAGGCTCGGCTTCCCAGAGCTGATGCGCGCTGCCCGCTGCCCGCCGCCCGCCCTGCTCCAGTCCGGCGGGGTAGGGTTACTGCGCCCAACAGGAGGAGCCGAGTCGTGGTTGGCAAAGGTGGGAGGGGGGAGGGGGCGAAGCAGAAGGGGCGGAGGGAAGAGTAAACCACAGACCCAACTGGAGCCTCCTCCTTTCTCCAGCCAACGAGCTGGGGGAAGAAGCGGTTTCTCCTCCCCTCCTCTCCCTTATTCACTCCCCGAGCCAGAATGGACAGAGGATTCAGCTGGCTAAGATTTTCATCTCCACGCAAAAGCTGCCCCCAAGGGGCGTGCTCCGGGCTCGCCCAGCAGCACAGAAAACGTGAAAGGACCGCCCTGGGACATCAATTAATCATCAACTTTCTGCCCACCCCAGGAATAAAACTCGATGTTCCTGGGACCCCACTGAAAAAGGCACCACCTCCCCACTCCCAGTAAAGGCAAGGAGGAGAGGGAGAAACCATCTCTCATCTCTTCCTCTTTCTGGGTCTCAGGGTCCTCCTCGGTAAAATGAGGGGATTAGACTACAGAATCACTGAGGTCCCTTCCAGCTCTGACATTCCTTCTAGGTTTTAAGGTCCCTTCAATGAACTAACATTCCGAGATTCTAAAAGCACCTAAACTTATTCATCTCGATATCAACACCTCCCCCCACGGCCCCAACCCCCAGCACAATGCTGAACACAGCATGCTATAGAGATGTTGGGCGAACAAATGAATGTATGAAATCAATCATTTCCCTTGATCCCAGGACCCCTCTAAAGGCAGAAAGTGTGTGTGTGTGTGTGTGTGTGTGTGTGTGTTTTTGGGGGAAGGGGCAAAAAGAGTTTGATGTAGTGATGGAAAGAAGACTATTTTTACAGTCAAAGATTCAAATCCTAATTCTGCCACCAGGCGACCTTCGAGTCACTGCACTTTGGGTGAGGTTCAGTTTCGTCAGATATAAACTGAATTTGAATTCGTGATTGATCCTTTCAGTTCTAAATCCTTTGAGCAACCCTATGAGGTGAAAGTTGGAGGAGGGGGCCAAGAAATTCATTGCACCAAATATTCACTGACAGGCACTGAGGCTACAAAAATAACTCAACAGTCACTACCCTCAAGGAGGGTGAGGATTTTCTACCAGAGGTGGAAGATGGGGAGGAGGATGCACTGTGTGGCGTATAGTATAGTGTGAACGAGTCAACTCGCGGTAATTTGAGGAAGTTCGAAAGAGTAATAAGGAGGGAAGGGGTAGGAGAGAGGAGGAGGAGGAAGAGCTCAGGAAAGGCTCTGAAGAGAAGGGGGCACCTGAGCAGAGCCCTGAAAGAGGCTAAGGTTTCTTGAGGAAGAGGCAGAGTTGAGGAGGGAGCTGGCCTATGCCAATGCATGGAGACGGGGTGACAGGTACGCTATATAAGTCAGATTCTTACTGCCTATATCTTGCACCATTGAACGGCTTCCAACCTGTCCACCGTATACAGTTGCCAAAATAATTTCCCTAAGGAACTTCTAGCTCCAAAACCTTCAGGGATTCACTGTTGCCTTCAGTAAATAAATAGATAGATAGATAGATATAGATGATAGATAGATAAATAAATGGTTGGATAGATAGATAATAAATGAATAAATAAATGAATACATAAATAAGTAAATAGATAAATGAATGAAGGAATGAATAAATACATAAATAGATGAATAAATAAATAAATAACTGTAGGCTTCTTAACCTGGGACTGCAGGCCTTCCATGATCTGGATCCCACCTACCTTTTCAGCCTTCCTTCACTCTATTCTCCTTCAAATGGCCAAAATGGACCAATCGCTGTTTTCTCCCCTTGATACTGCATCTTCCTCCCAGTATATTCACAAGTTGTTCCCCGTACCTGGAATGCCCTTCCTTCTCATCTCCAACTCTCAGAAACCTTGTCTTCCTTCAAAACAACTCCGGTACCATCTTCTTTGTAAAGCCTTCCCTGATCCACCTTGGTCATTTCTTCCTCCTCAATTTTTCTTTTACTATACTTAACCTGTATACACAATGCATCCCCAAGTAGATTCCAAGGTCTCTGACCAGAAAGTTTATTTCATTTTGATTTTGTATCCCCAATGTCTTGCTGCAAGAATCATGCCTACCTGGCAAGTTTTAAAGCACTATATGCATGTGAGCTATTGTTACTGTACATAGTAGGTTCTTAGTAAATGTTCAGCTGAATTCAACTAAACTAAAAAAATAGGTGTGAGCCAGACTTTAGAAAGCCTTAAATCTGGGGATGGGGGAGGAGGCCTTTGTATTACATCTCAGGTAGAAGCAGTACAGAACCACCGAGATTTCTGAGCAGAAAAGAGACCTGGGCTTTAGGAAGATTAATTTGGCAGCTGTGTGGAAGGTGGATTGGACAGAGTAGAAGCAAGGAGACCAATTAGAAGACTCTTTGTCAGTCTCTAATGCAAGAGTTCCCATACAGTATAGCAACAGTGAGAGGTGATGAGGGCCTGAACGAGAGGAGCAACCACATAAACAGGGAGAAAGGAAGGGATGCTAAGGAAGTCTTGGAGGTAGAATCCACAGGATTTGGCAGCTGCCTGGATAGGAGGGTGGGGAAGGGATCCAGAAATGTCAGAGACAACTCCAAGGACTTGAAACCTGAGGGAGAGGACACAGAAAGATGGAGGTTTTGTAGGAAAGATGGGTTTAGGGCAGGGGTTCTTAACACCTTTTTGTTTTATGGACCCTTTTGGCAGTGTGGTGAAACTTACAGACCCCTATCAGAATGTTTTTAAATGCATGCAATGTGTAGTATTTCAAAGGAAATTAATTATATCAAAATACAATTCTCAAAATATTTTTTTTAAAATCAGTTCATAGTTTAAAGAATCCCTAGTCTAGGGACACAGGGCCAATTGGCTTTGGCTCCAACGGCAGGAAGGATGGAGGTGGGTCCTATTATAGCTTGAGCTAATTTTTGTTAAAGTCCTAAGGCTCACATGTCAGCCTATAAATCCCATTCCTTCCCCTCAAGCCACACAGATCCTTTTCCCTCTTTCAGACTACCCTTGGTGCCATAGCTAGCTTCATTTCATACCTAAACCCTGCTTCTACTGCCCATTTTCTAGGCCTTTCTCTCTCTCTCTCTCTCTCTCTCTCTCTCTCTCTCCCACACACACACACACACACACTCACACATTTAGCCCCACCCTCCCATATCTGAAATCAGGAATATTTTAGTGTGGATTGATGGGTTGAAGCCTCCTAGCCCCCAACAGGATTTGCATTTTAAAAGAGACTCCACAGGAAGGTTTAACCAAGAAATGCATGTCTTCAGATGGAATTTCAGGTCTGGTGACATCCTGATAATAAAATACTTACATTTCCATAGTATTATAACCCTTCAAAGGGCTTCCCTCACTTCCAACTGCTCCAAGAGGTAGTTAGAGCCAATATCATATCATGATTTTTGGATGTGAAACCAACATGGAGACAACATGATTTGTCAAATATCATTTATACTGGTGGGGAGGAGAGAATTTTCTCTCTTCAAATCAAGGGTCACATACGGGTGGCTACTTGTTGGGACTCTTGATAGGGCAGGCCTAATGAGGGAAATGAGATGGCCATCCCAGGCCAACCCAGATCCTCCCTAAGGACATCATACCAAACAGCATCTACAGCTAGGTATCTACCCAGATTAGTCTCTGAGGCTGAATTTCAACTCAGGTCCTTCCTCAGTCTTTGTCCAGTGCTCTATCCAATCTGCCACCTGGCTGCCTCATCAGCTCATGTGGAGGCTGGATGACCACTTGTCAGGAAATTGACAGAGGGGATGCTCAGGTAGGGATTTACTTGGGCTGCCTTCCTGGATCTTCTATCACTTGTCCTAATCCTGCCTTCTGGGACTATACGGAGCATGTTTGTGCCCTCTTCCCTGTGACAGCTCTCCAAAGGGAGGTAGCAACCATGTACCTGACAGGGGTTCTCCAGTTCCTTCAAAATGTTCAGCTTATGGGGGGCGGAGCCAAGATGGCAGCGGGTAAGCAGGGACTAGAGTGAGCTCCGTACCGAGTCCCTCCAAAAACCTATAAAAAATGGCTCTGAACTAATTCTAGAATGGCAGAACCCATAGAACAGCAGAGGGAAGCAGGGCTCCAGCCCAGGACAGCCTGGATGGTCTCTGGGTGAGGTCTATTCCACACGGAGCTGGGAGCTGGGAGCTGGGAGCTGGGAATGGAGTGGAGCAGAGCCCAGCCTGAGCGGCAGCATGGAACAACCAAACTTGGAGTTGGGCGGATGGGGCCCCTAGCGCCCTGAATATGTGAGCTGCGGCAGGTACCAGACCCCTCGACCCACAAACACCAAAGACCGCAGAGGTTAGTGGGAAAAGCTGCGGGAGTGGAAGGAGTTCGGGGTTCAGCTTCCAGCCCCGGGGGCAGCGGAGGTGGGGCAGCTACAGCTGTTGTTACTTCCGGCTCCAGGCCCACCTGGTGGGAGGAATTAAGTGGCGGATCAGAGCAGGAGTGCACAGCCTGCCAAAGATCTAAGCCCAGTCCGGGTTGGGGGTTGGGGAAGGAGCAGTGCTGGTGTGACAGAGCTGGCACCTCCCCCCCAAACGTGGAACATAGAACTCGTTAGTCTACAAGTAGTCATACCCCACTGAAAAACTCAAGGGTCAAGTTAGTTGGTTGGGAATATGGCCAGGCAGCGAAAGCACACCCAGATTCAGTCTCAGACTTTGGATTCTTTCTTTGGTGACAAAGAAGACCAAAACATACAGCCTAAAGAAGACAACAAAGTCATAGAGCCTACAACAAAAGCCTCCAAGAAAAACATGAACTGGCCCCAGGCCATAGAAGAACTCAAAAAGGATTTGAAAAAGCAAGTTAGAGAAGTAGAGGAAAAATTGGGAAGAGAAATGAGAAGGATGCAAGAAAACCATGAAAAACAAGTCAATGACTTGCTAAGGGAGACCCAAAAAAATACTGAAAAATACACTGAAGAAAACAACCCCTTAAAAAACAGACTAACTCGGGGGCGGAGCCAAGATGGCGGCTGCTAAGCATGGACTAGAGTGAGCTCCGTACCCGAGTCCCTCCAAAAACCTATAAAAAATGGCTCTGAACCAATTCTAGAACGGCAGAACCCACAGAACAGCAGAGGGAAGGAGGGCTCCAGCCCAGGACAGCCTGGATCGTCTCTGGGTGAGATCTATTCCACACGGAGCTGGGAGCTGGGAATGGAGTGGCGCAGAGCCCAGCCTGAGCGGCGTGGACGATCCAGACCAGAAGCCGGGCGGAGGGGGCCCTAGCGCCCTGAATATGTGAGCTGCGGCAGTTACCAGACCCCCTCGACCCACAAACACCAAAGACTGCGGAGAAGGTTAGTGGGAGAAGCTGCGGGAGTGGAAGGAGTTCGGGGTTCGGCTTCCAGCCCCGGGGGCAGCGGAGGTGGGGCAGCTACAGCTATTGTTACTTCTGGCTCCAGGCCCACCTGGTGGGAGGAATTAAGTGGCGGATCAGAGCAGGAGTGCAACAGCCTGCAGAAGATCTAAGCCCAGTCTGGACTGGGGGTCCTTGGGGAAGGAGGAGTGTGGCTCTGACAGAGCTGGCACCTCCCCCCCAAACGTAGAACATAGAACTCGTTAGTCTACAAGCAGTCATACCACACTGAAAAACTCAAGGGTCAAGTTAGTTGGTTGGGAATATGGCCAGGCAGCGAAAACGCGCCCAGATTCAGTCTCAGACTTTGGATTCTTTCTTTGGTGACAAAGAAGACCAAAACATACAGCCTAAAGAAGACAACAAAGTCATAGAGCCTACAACAAAAGCCTCCAAGAAAAACATGAACTGGCCCCAGGCCATAGAAGAACTCAAAAAGGATTTGGAAAAGCAAGTTAGAGAAGTAGAGGAAAAATTGGGAAGAGAAATGAGAAGGATGCGAGAAAACCATGAAAAACAAGTCAATGACTTGCTAAAGGAGACCCAAAAAAATACTGAAAAATACACTGAAGAAAACAACACCTTAAAAAACAGACTAACTCAAATGGCAAAAGAGCTCCAAAAAGCCAATGAGGAGAAGAATGCCTTGAAAGGCAGAATTAGCCAAATGGAAAAGGAGGTCCAAAAGACCACTGAAGAAAATACTACTTTAAAAATGAGATTGGAGCAAGTGGAAGCTAGTGACTTTATGAGAAATCAGGATATTATAAAACAGAACCAGAGGAATGAAAAAATGGAAGACAACGTGAAATATCTCCTTGGAAAAACCACTGACCTGGAAAATAGATCCAGGAGAGATAATTTAAAAATTATTGGACTACCTGAAAGCCATGATCAAAAAAGGAGCCTAGATACCATCTTTCAGGAAATTATCAAGGAGAACTGCCCTGATATTCTAGAGCCACAGGGCAAAATAGAAATTGAAAGAATCCATCGATCACCTCCTGAAATAGATCCCAAAAAGAAATCTCCTAGGAATATTGTTGCCAAATTCCAGAGCTCCCAGATCAAGGAGAAAATACTGCAAGCAGCCAGAAAGAAACAATTTGAGTATTGTGGAAACCCAATCAGAATAACCCAAGATCTGGCAGCTTCTACATTAAGAGATCGAAGGGCTTGGAATGCGATATTCCGGAGGTCTATGGAGCTAGGATTAAAACCTAGAATCACCTACCCAGCAAAACTGAGTATCATGTTCCAAGGCAAAATATGGATTTTCAATAAAATAGAGGACTTTCAAGCTTTCTTTGTGAAAAGACCAGAACTGAATAGAAAATTTGACTTTCAAACACAAGAATCAAGAGAAGCATGAAAAGGTAATCAAGAAACGGAAATTGCAAGGGACTTACTAAAGTTGAACTGTTTTGTTTACATTCCTACATGGAAAGATGATGAGTATGATTCATGAGACCTCAGTATTAGGGTAGTTGAAGGGAATATCCATATATGTATATATATGTGTATATGTATGTGTATATATATATGTATATATGTTTATGTATATATATAAGTGAATGTGTATGTATATATGTGTATATGTATGTATGTGTATGTATGTGTATATATATGTGTTTATTTATATATATATATATGTAAAAGAGAGAGAGCAGACACAGGGTAAGTTGAAGATGAAGGGAAGATATCTAAAAGAAATAAAATGAAATTAAGGGATGAGAGAGTAACATACTGAGAGAGGGAGATAGGGAGAGATAGAATGGGGTGGATTATCTCGCATAAAGGTGGCAAGAGGAAGCAGTTCTATGGGAGGAGGGGAGAGGGCAGGTGAGGGGGGAATGAGTGAATCTTGCTCTCATCAGATTTGGCCTGAGGGGGAATACCATACATATTCAGTTGGGTATCTTACCCCACAGGAAAGAAGAGGGAGGAAGATAAAAAAAAAAAATAAAAGGCGGGGGATGATGGAGGGGAGGGCAGATGGGGGTGGAGGTAATCAAAACAAACACTTTGGAAAGGGGACAGGGTCAAGGGAGAAAATTCAATAAAGCGGGATGGGTTGGGAAGGAGCAAAATGTAGTTAGCCTTTCACAACATGAGTATTGTGGAAGGGTTATACATAATAATACATGTGTGGCCTAGGTTGAATTGCTCAACTTCTTAGGGAGGGTGGGTGGGAAGGGAAGAGGGAAGAGAATTTAGAACTCAAAGTTTTAAAATCAGATGTTCAAAAACAAAAAAAGTTTTTGTATGCAACTAAAAAATAAGATACACAGGCAATGGGGCATAGAAATTTATCTTGCCCTACAAGAAAGGAAGGGTAAAGGGGATGAGAGGGGAGGGGGATGATAGAGGGGAGGGCTGACTGGGGAACAGGGCAACCAGAATATAAGCCATCTTGGAGTGGGGGGGAGGGTAGAAATGGGGAGAAAATTTGTAATTCAAAATTTTGTGAAAATCAATGCTGAAAACCAAATATGTTAAATAAATAAATTGCATTTAAAAAAAAAAAAACAGACTAACTCAAATGGCAAAAGAGCTCCAAAAAACCAATGAGGAGAAGAATGCCTTGAAAGGCAGAATTAGCCAAATGGAAAAGGAGGTCCAAAAGACCACTGAAGAAAATACTACCTTAAAAATTAGATTGGAGCAAGTGGAAGCTAGTGACTTTATGAGAAATCAGAATATTATAAAACAGAACCAGAGGAATGAAAAAATGGAAGACAATGTGAAATATCTCCTTGGAAAAACCACTGACCTGGAAAATAGATCCAGGAGAGATAATTTAAAAATTATTGGACTACCTGAAAGCCATGATCAAAAAAAGAGCCTAGATACCATCTTTCAAGAAATTATAAAGGAGAACTGCCCTGATATTCTAGAGCCACAGGGCAAAATAGAAATTGAAAGAATCCATCGATCGCCTCCTCAAATAGATCCCAAAAAGAAATCTCCTAGGAATATTGTCGCCAAATTCCAGAGCTCCCAGATCAAGGAGAAAATACTGCAAGCAGCCAGAAAGAAACAATTTGAGTATTGTGGAAACCCAATCAGAATAACCCAAGATCTGGCAGCTTCTACATTAAGAGATCGAAGGGCTTGGAATGCGATATTCTGGAGGTCAATGGAGCTAGGATTAAAACCTAGAATCACCTACCCAGCAAAACTGAATATCATGTTCCAAGGCAAAATATGGACTTTCAATAACATAGAGGACTTTCAAGCTTTCTCAGTGAAAAGACCAGAACTGAATAGAAAATTTGACTTTCAAACACAAGAATCAAGAGAAGCATGAAAAGGTAATCAAGAAATGGAAATTGCAAGGGACTTACTAAAGTTGAACTGTTTTGTTTACATTCCTACATGGAAAGATGATGTGTATGATTCATGAGACCTCAGTATTAGGGTAGTTGAAGGGAATATGCATATATACATGTTTATGTATATATATATAAGTGAATGTGTATGTATGTATATATCTATGTGTATATGTATGTATGTGTATGTATGTATATATATGTGTGTGTTTATATATATATATATATATATATATGTAAAAGAGAGAGAGCAGACACAGGGTGAGTTGAAAATGAAGGGAAGATATCTAAAAGAAATAAAATGAAATTAAGGGATGAGAGAGCAACATACTGAGAGAGGGAGATAGGGAGAGATAGAATGGGGTGGATTATCTCGCATAAAGGTGGCAAGAGGAAGCAGTTCTGTGGGAGGATGGGAGAGGGCAGGTGAGGGGGGAATGAGTGAACCTTGCTCTCATCGGATCTGGCCTGAGGAGGGAATACCATACATACTCAGTTGGGTGTCTTACCCCACAGGAAAGAAGAGGGAGGAAGATAAAAAAATAAAATAAAAGGGGGGGGATGATGGAGGGGAGGGCAGATGGGGGTGGAGGTAATCAAAACAAACACTTTGGAAGGGGGACAGGGTCAAGGGAGAAAATTCAATAAAGCGGGATGGGTTGGGAGGGAGCAAAATGTAGTTAGCCTTTCACAGCATGAGTATTGTGGAAGGGTTATACATAATGATACATGTGTGGCCTAGGTTGAATTGCTCTACTTCTTGGGGAGGGTGGGTGGGAAGGGAAGAGGGGAGAGAATTTGGAACTCAAAGTTTTAAAAACAGATGTTCAAAAACAAAAAAAAAAAAGTTTTTGCATGCAACTAAAAAATAAGATACACAGGCAATGGGGCGTAGAAATTTATCTTGCCCTACAAGAAAGGAAGGGAAAAGGGGATGAGAGGGGAGGGGGGTGATAGAGGGGAGGGCTGACTGGGGAACAGGGCAACCAGAATATATGCCATCTTGGAGTGGGGGGGAGGGTGGAAATGGGGAGAAAATTTGTAATTCAAACTGTTGTGAAAATCAATGCTGAAAACCAAATATGTTAAATAAATAAATTTAAATAAAAAAAATGTTCAGCTTATGATGTACTCGTTTCCAGACCCCTTTCCATCCTGGCCACTCTTCTGGATATGATCTAGTTTATAAGTGTCCATTTTAATGTAGCCCCTAGAACATGAAAAGCAGGATTCAGGGCTCAGGAGATAGGTTTACCTCCTCTACCATTTCAGCATAATGACAACAAGAATAATAAAAATAATAGCTAACCTTTATATAGTGCTTACTATGTGTCAGGCACTGTACTAAGTGCTTTATAAAATTATTATCTCATTTATCTTCATAACAACTCTAGAAGTAGGTGCTATTATTATCTGCATTTTACAGATGAGGAAACTGAGGCAAACAGAGGTTGAGTGACTTGCACAGGTTCATACAGTTAGTGTTAGTAAGTGAGGCTGAATTTGAACTCAAGTCTTTCTACTCCACTACTTCTTCTACTCCTCCAGATATGGTAAGACCAAGGCAGAAGAAGATGGCATGTATTTCCTTTGCTTCCGAGGTGATGTTTCTATTAATGCAACCTATCAATTTCATGGGTAGTCTCCAAAAAAGAGCACATTTTGGGGTGTCTGGTAATGAGCCTCTCCGTCCTTTAGCCAGACACAATCAAGCTACATCATGTTACCAACCATAGCTAGATCATCTTCCCTTAAAACAGAATACCTGAAGACAAAAACCAAACCATAGAATAAAAGATGTTATGGAAGATATATTGGGTCTGCCAGGAAGTGGGCCAGTCATGTAGCGAGAGTGAGAAGTATTTCCAATGGCACCATCCAAGTGGTACATTAGCTCATAACTCTGAGATAATCAACAGAGCCAAAGAAAGACTTCACCATGCTGAGTGGGAGAGTCCTCTAATCATGGAAAAAGAGAGACCAGAATCGTGCAAGACAGGAAGGTGTCTGCGTGTGTTAGTGATCAACAATCTGTATCAGTGGAGGAAGAGCTCATGCAAATATCACAGTTCCAGGAAAGCAATCACATATTGTTGGGTTTTGCTTTTTTCTTTTTTTGATTGGTGTATCACATGTCTAAAATTGAACCTGTAGTCCCAAAGTATTAATCCCTGCTAAATTCCATCTTCATCATCACAGCTGACACTTCTGCTGACCTTGATATGCACTCCCCTCCTTGGAGCAAAATAGGAAAGTGCACTGGATTTGGAATGGAGAGGACTAGGGTTCAAATCCTAGCCTTGCCACTTAACTACCATGTTGCCTAGCAACTTAACCTCTGATTCACTTTCTTCATCTATAAAATGGGGGAGTGGAAACGAATAGCCTCTGGAGGAAGTCCTTCCCAGCTTAAAGTCTATGATCCTGGGATCCTCACAAAAATACGGTGAGACAGGCAGGGCTATTTTTATTATTTCCATCGCAAAGCTGATGAGGAGCACAAGCAAAAATGCCTGCCACGGAGCCAGGAGATCATTATACACGATTACAGACACACAGTATCTGTAAGGACTGACTTTGATAGAATGGACTCCTCTCATCAATGCAAGGTTCAAAGTCAGCTCCAAAAGACTCATGATGGAAAAAGCTGTGCACATCCAGAGAAAGAATCACGGAGTGCGAATTGAGGCAAACTATTTGCTCTCTTTTTTTCCTTCTTCTTTGGGTTCGTTTCTCCTTTCTCATGATTCATTCCATTGTTTATAATTCTTCTTTATAACTGGACTATTATGTAAATAAGTTCAATGTGAAGGTATATGTAGAACCTACATTGGATTACATGCCACCTTTGGGGGGAGAGGGGAGGAGAGGGAGGGAGAGAAAATTTGGAACCCAAAATCTTGTGGAACTGAGTATTATAAACTAAAAATAAAAAATAAATTTATAAAAAAAATTTTTTAAATATTATTTAAATGCCTGCCACAGTCATACAGTTAATAAGTAGCAGAGGCCAGATTCAAACCTGGGTCCTCTGAATTTCTCCTGTGCCATCCCACCCATCAGTTCATATATATTTAAACCTTGATTCTCTCACCCAACAAAATCCAGTTAAGTCTCCTCTCAGCTTCATGTTGTCCCCAAATCAGATAGACCTGCCCGCTATCTATGTCTCCATCCAAGGCATGGCTGACAATGGCAGACAGCACAGCTAACCGTTAGTTGTAGAGCAGAGAAGAAGAACGAACAAGTTCACACATTACACTTCTGTTTTAAGAAATCAACCTCAAAAGCCACCAGGCCTTGGAGGCAGACCTCCTTTATCTTTTATCATTGTACTGTCTCCTTGCCATCTATCACAAGCATGGTTGGGTCTCCTCATTTGGAACAGGTAAAGCAGAAACAGCTCTGGCTCTGGGGTAAGAGCACATGGGTTCAAATAACATTTCTGATGCTTATTATCAGTGTGAACTTAGATGAGTCACTGAACTAATATCCCTGGGCCTCAGTTTCTTCATCTTTAAAATGAAGGGGTAGAAATAGCAGTCCTCCAAGGTGCCTTTCCAACTGTAGATCTAGGATACTGTGAACCAATTCAAGGGGTGGCAAGGGGTGGGGGAGTCTTCTTTATATCTTACTACTCTATCTGAGGCAGCTAAGTGGTGAGTGGATAGAGTGCCAGGCTTGGAGTCAGGCAGACTCATCTTCCTGAGTTCAAATCTGGCCTCAGACACTTGCTAGACCCTGGGCAAGTCACTTAACTGTTTGCCTCAGTTTCCTCATCTGTAAAACGAACTGGAGAAGGAAATGGCAAACCACAATATCTCCGCCAAGAAAACCCTAAATGGGGTCACAAAAAGTCGGACGTGACTGAAACAACCAAAGAACAACAGCATTTTCATCTAGCTGACATCAATTATAGTCTCTATATAGATGACTCTGAAAACCCTTCTCTAGCCCTGATCTCTCTTATGAGCTCCATACTCACATTACCAGTTACCTACAGGACTCTATAGCAGTTAGATGGTATAGCAAGATAAACTGGACTTGGGAGTCAGAGGGCTTGTATTCAAGTTCCAGCTTCTTACTTGCTGTGTGACTTTGGACAAGTCACTTAACATCTACAAAATAAGGAAATTGGCTCATATGATCTTTAAGGGGCTTTCAATCACTAAACCCACGATCCAATGATCTTTACCTGGATGTCCCATCAGCAGCTTAAACTCAAGATGTCTATATTCAAGTTTATTATCTGTCTCCCTAAGCCAGCTCCTACTTCCAGCTTCTCTCTTTCTGTGGCATCATCATCATAATGGGCAGAGTGGTGAGTTTAGAGTTTGAAAGACTTTGATTCAAATCCTGCCTCAAAGTGTGACCTTAGGCAAGTCAAAACCTCTCCTGGCCTCAGTTCCTTATCTAAAAAATAAGGGGATTGCATTTAAAATAACTACAGGATAAATATACAAGCCTACCCACCAAGACACACACAGGTATTATATGAATACAACTACTCTTTATGTAAATAAAGACACAACTAAATAATTGGGAGAAACACTAATTGCTTATGATTAGGCCAAGACAATATCAACAAATTTAAATGCTACCTAAATAAATGTACTAATATAATGTGTTAAAAGCCATGCCAATCAAACTATCCCAAGATTACAAAGTTAAAAAAAATGCCTATTCATCTGGAGGAGCAAAAGGTCAAGAACTTCAGGAAAATAATGAAAAAAAAATAGAAAGGATGGGGGCCTATCAGTATCAAATCTCAAACTATATTGAAAAATAGAAATCATCAAAATTATTTGATACTGGTTAAGAAATAGATTGATCGGTGGGACAAATTAGGAACAGAAGCAAATGAACATTGTACTGAATGTTTGAAAAAATCCAAATCAGTTCCTAGGGTAAGAAGTTACTATTTAACAAAAACTCCTAGAAAAATTAGAAAGCAGTCTGGCAGAAAGTAGGCATAGGCCAGCATATCATACCATGTAATAACACAGGACCCGAGTGGGTACATGACTTAGACAAAAAGGATGACATCATAGATAAATTAGATGAGCTAGAAAGAAATTACTTTTTGGGTCTATGAATGGGGAGATCATGACCAAATAAAAGACAGAGAGGATCATAGAAGGTAAAATGCAAAGTTTTGATTACATAAAATTAAGATGTCTTTGCACAAATAAGACCAATGCAGCTAAAATTAGAAGGTAAACAAGTAACTGAGAAAAAATATCTTTGCAGCAAGTTTCTCTGACAAAATGAAATATCTCATTTCCAAAAATATAAGGAACTGATTCAATTTTATAAGAATCTTTCACCAATTAATATATGATCAAAGAATATGAATAGGCAGTTTTCAGAAATCCATGCTATCAATAGCCCTATGAGGAAAGAAATGCGCCAAATTGTTAATAGAGAACTGCAAATTAAAACAACTCTAAGGTTCTACCTCACACCCATCAAATTGGCAAAGTGGACAGAAAAGGAAAATGACAAATGCCAGAGGGGTTATGGGAAAAATAAGCACATTAATGCACTGTTGGTGGAACTGTGAACTGGTCCAGCCATTCTGGAAAGCAATTTGGATTCATGCCCAAAAAAGATATCACTCTTCGAACCAATGGAATCATTACTAGGTCAACACCCCAAAAAAATCACAGAAAGGTGAAAAGGACTCATATGTACAAAACTAGTTATAGTAGTTCTTTTTGTAGCAGTAAAGAAATGGAAATTAAGGGAGTGCCCATCAGTTGAGGAATGGCTGAACAAATTATGGTATCTGAATGTATTGGAATACTATTGTGCCATAAGAAATAATTAAAGGGACATTTTCAGTGAAACGTGGGGAGATTTGTATGAACTAATGTAGAGGTGAAGTGAGCAGAACCTGGAGAACAATGCACACGATATTGTAAAAACAAACAACTTTGAAAGCCTTAATCAAGGTAATGGCCAACTATAATTCCAGTGGGTCCATGATGAAACACACCACCCACTTCCTGATGGAGAAATGATGGTCTTCAGGTGCAGAATGAGACATATTTGTTGGACATGACCAAGAGGGAATTTGTTTTGCTTGATAATACATATATTATAAGACTTTGGAGTTGGTGTTTTTTTCTCTTTTTCAATAGTAGGGAGTTGGGTGGAAGAGAAAGAAAATCAATTTTTGTTAATTCAATAACATTTTTAATTAAAAAATAAAATAACATGAAGGGATTAGATTCAGTGACTACTAAACATTCCTTCTAACTCTATAAATCTATGATCCTATAATCTCCCATAATTGAAACTGAAGGTCCCACAAAGGCAGGTAGTGTTTCATATCTAAACTTTGTAATCTGCATACCCCACCCCAGCAGTGTCTAACAATGTTTCATATATTCAACAGGTGTTTAATAAGCTTTTGTTGATTTGAATTGAATTAAGTTTACTAAGGCTCTTCCTTCTTGATTATGGCTTTTCTCGAAGGAAGGTGTTGATGGAACTGGGCTTCCTCATATGAAAAACAAGAATTATGAAATTCAGATACTTAGGCAAGGCATCAAACATTCCCATTTATTAATGAAGTCCGCTGGCCTCCAAATAAAGAAGAACCTGCTAGCTAAAGAAATGTAAAATGGATCCATAGATTGGCATAACTGAAAAGAGTCTCAGACCATCAGGTCCAAGCTCCTGATCTGATATACGGGGGTGAGGCCCATGGTAAAATGAAGGCAGAGCCAAGAATTCCAGGTCTAGATATCCTGACCCTTCAGATGGTGCTCTGGCTAGGAATGTGAGTGAGCTAGGAATAATTGGTAAAAACTGTAGAGGCAGAAAAACTCTCCTAACAATGAGAACTGACAAAAAACGGAATGGGGTGCTTTGGGAGGAGGTAGCGATTTCCCCAGCACTGAAGGTTTCCAAGAGAGGCAACACTTGTCAGGGATTCCGACTCAAGTACAGGTTGGACTGTGATGCAAGTCAGATCCTTTGATTCCAGATTCAAGATCCACCCTTTCCTAGCTTCACTCCTGTAGGCCCCAGTTAACTCTCCAATGTAGAAAGCAAAGAGGTTGGACTAAATTAGAGGTTCTTAATCTTTTGTGTGTCTTGGACCACTTTGGCAGGCTGGTGAAGCCTAGGGACCTGTTCTCAGAATAATATTTGTTTGTTTGTTTTGAATTCATAATTGAAGAAAATGCAAAATTTCAGTTAGTGAAAATAAAGATGTAATCTCTTTCCCAACCAAATTCACGATCCCCTGAAATCTATCTGTGAATTCCCCAAGTCCACGAACCCCAGGTTAAGAATCCCTAGGTTAGATGGTCTCTGTAATACTCTATAAGATTTATCGATTTGCATATTGGCAGCCATGAAGACTCCATGCCTTCTCAGTGGGTATGTCCCTTCATCAGTTACTAAGGCCCAAACAAAATAATTCACCATCTGGTGGTCAGCCTTCTGATGATAGCTGGCCTGGTCCTTGAATGGTGGGGGTTCTTTGCCATTGTCAGGAAGCCCTTTCCAGTTTGAAAGGATCTACTAGAGCATGGAAGTCCCACTTAACTTGAGGTCCATGAATTAGTTTTGTTTTTAAAATATACTTTTGATAACTGTATTTCAACATAATTGTTTACTTTTGTAATACTATGAATTTTTTATGCTTTTGAAAACATTATTCTGAGAGGGGTCCATAGACTTCACCAGATGGCCCAAAGGGGTCCATCACACACACACACACACACACACACAAACACAAGAGTTGAGAACAGCCGGATTTGACCTTATGGTTCTGAGAAGCAAAGGTCACCTTCAAGTGATGATACGGCAGAACTGTCTTCATGTAACTTCTCCACATTTCACACATACATATAAGTAAACACAAAGGAACTGGTGTCACTAATAATGATAGCTAATATATATATATATATATATATATATATATATATATATATATATATATATAGATATATATAGTGCTTTAGGGTTTACAAAACATTTTATAGATATTTTACCATTTGATCCTTATAACAACCTATGAGGTAGGTGCTATTTTTATCCCCATCATACAGAGGAGAAGACTGAGGCTAGAAGAAATTAAGTGCCCAGAACCACACGGTCAAGAAGGTGTGTGAGGTGGGATTTGGATTTGGGTCTTCCTAAGTTCATCACTCTCTCCACTCTGTCATTGTGCCTAATTTGTACCTTCTGGGGCCAAAGAGAACAAGTCTAATCTCTCTTCCATGACACATCTTCAGATATCTGAAAGACTTCTCTGTCCTTCTCTCACCACCTCCCCCTCAGCCCTACTAAGCCTTCTCTTTTCCAAGCTAAATATCCTCACTTCCTTCCATCAACCCTTGAGACGCCATGATTTCTAATGTCTTCACCACCCCATCTTCCGCCTCCTCTAATTATGCTCTAGTTTTCCAAAGGCCCTGCAAAAATGAGATGCCCAGAACTAGACACAGTACTCTAGAGATGGGGTCTGACCAAAGCAAATTGCAGTGGCATGATGAGCTCCCTTCTTCTGGAGATTATGCTTCTCAATGAAGCCTAGGATCACATGTGCTCCTTGGGTTGCCATCACCATACTGCTAAATCTTCTATTGAAGCTGCAATATTAAAAACCTGCTCGCTCTCTCTCTCTCTCTCTCTCTCTGCTGTTCTTCTCCAACCTGTCTGACAGCTCCTCTTCTATCTCCTTTGTCAGATTTCCATCCAAATCATGCCCAGTAACCATGGGGGTCCCACTTGGCTGTTCTGGGCCCTCCTTCTACATTATTTCACTTGGTGATCTCCTCATCTCTCAGAGTTTCCAATTATCATCTCTATGCAGATGACTCTCAGATCTGCTAGTTCAACCCTAACCTCTCTCTTGATCTGTGGTCTCCCATCTCCAACTGCCTATTAGACATCTCAAACTGAATGTCCAGGAGACAGCTTAAGCCCAACAACCCTAAAACTAAACTCATTATATTTCCCCCATCCCTAGCCTCTTCCTAACTTCTCTATTACTGTCAAGGATACCACCATCCTCTTAGTCACCCAAGTTCACAACCAAGATGTCATACTCAACTCCTTACCCTCCTTCAATCTCCATTTGCAACCAGTTGTCAAGTCCTTTTCATTTTGTCTTTGTAAAATCTCTTGTACAACCTCCTCTTCTGTGACATTACAACCACCCAGATGCAGATCTTCATAGCCTCACTACTGACTACTGCAGTCGCCAGCTGGCTGGTCTCCCTGCCTCAAGTCTGTTGGTCCTCCAGACGCAGATATCAAAGTGATCTTTCTAAAGCTCAGATTTGATCATATCACCCCCTTACTCAAAAAAATAAAATAAAATAAACTTCAATGGCTCCCACCACCTCAAGGATCAAATATAAAATCCTCTGACATTCAAAGCTGTTCCTAAACTGGCCCCTTCCTACCTTTCCAGTCTTCTTACACCTTACTCACTTCCCATATACTGTATGATGGAGTAACCCTGGACGCCTTGCTTTTCCTCATCACAACACTCCATTTCCCGACTCCAAACATTTGCACTGGCTAGTCCCCCTTCCTGGGATGTTCTCCCTCCTTCTCTTCACCTACTCCCTTCCCTGGCTTCCTTTAAATCTCAGCTAAAATACCATCTTCTACAAGAAGCCTTTCTTTGCCCTCCTTAATCTTAATGCCCTCCTTCTATTGATTATTTCCAATTCATCCTGTTCTATGTCTTGTTTGTATGTAGTTGTTTGCATGCTGGCTCCCTCATTAGACTATGAGCTCCGTGAGAGTAGGGCTTGTCTTTTACATTTCCTCCTATCCCCAGAGCTTAGCTTGGCACCTGGCACATAGTAGGCACTTGATAAATTCTACTTGACTTTTTCAAATATTGTCTAGTCATCTCTCCCTCATCTTGTACTTTAATAGTTGATTTTTTTAATCCAAATAGATAATTTTACGTTCAACTCTATGAAAATATTAGGCCAAGTGATTTACACAGCTAATAAGTGACAGTGGTAGGATTAGAACCCAGGTCTCTTTGCTCTAAGTCTAAAGCTCTTCTTACTAAATAGTGCCAGCCCTCAAGGGGCTTACAGTCCTGCAGAAAGCACCTTCCCATTCTGATTATCAATGGTCCCAATTAGAGACCCAAATGTAGTTGGTGCTGTAATTAGAATGGGAAGAGACATTTTGGTGGTGTTGAAGGCTGGAAACTCATTAAAAGGGCTCCTGTCTAGCATGTTTTGAACCTGAAATGATGATTCTTTGAACTGTGATAATTAATATGTTAATGAGTTGTTCTCATCTTCTGCTTTGACAAGATAATAAAACTCCAAAATGTTCCAAGATTTACAAACAACTTAGTTCTCGTTAATCTTATTCTAAAAAGTCACTTCTGCTGCTCCAGCATTACAAACCCTTAGGAAAGGTATTTATGGCATCTGTTAAAAGAAGCATCAGGCCTAGGGAGCCTAAAATAATAATAATAATAATAATAAATAGCTTGTGTATTTCCTCATTTGCTCCTCTCAACAATCCTGCAAAGTTTACAAAGAGAAAGTCATTAGCCCCATTTTGCAACAGAGAAAAAGTAAGTCTTAGAGAAGTGGATTGGACAAGCAAATACACAAGTCATGATCTTGTGGCTACAAGTGTAACCTGCTCCACTGAACTCCAACATGGTCATCTGGGAGTAGAGGTGAAGGGAGGGGCTCAGGAGCGGGGAAGACAATTTGGGGGCAGCTAGGCGGCACAGTAGATAGAGCGCTGGGCCTGGAGTTAACAAGACCTGAGTTCAAATACAGCCTCAGATACTTACTGTGTGACCCTGGCCAAGTAGGGGACCTGCTACCTCCAGAAGCAGAAAATTCCATGTTTGGACAACTCTGATTATAAGCAGTCTCTCTCCACCTTATGCTCTCTAGTTCTGGCCCCTGGGCTCTAACAGAACAGATGTGATCCCTCATCCAGGTGGACAGCCCTTCAGATGCCTGAAGACCACTCTCACAAGCCAGCCCAAGGTTCTTTTGACAAGATGAAACATTCCCAGTTCCTTCAACCAGTCCTTTTGTTAGTTTTCAGACCTCTCACCTGGTCATCTTCTTTGGACTCTTCCAACTAGTCCACAAGGGTGTATGAAGTGCCTACTATGTGTCAAACACTGTGTTAAGCACTGGGTATTCAAAGACAGGCCAAAAAAAATAAATAAATAAACAGTCCCTGTTCTCAAAGAGCTCAGTCTAAAGGTGGAGACAACATGCAAACAATTATGTACAAATTAGATATATACATGTGACAAATTGGAGAAAATCAACAGAGGGAAGGTGCTGGCATTAAGGGGAACAAGGTAAGTCTTCTTGCTGAAGATGGACTTATAGCTGAGATTTGAAGAAAGCAGGAAAACCGGGAGGTAGAGATAAGAAGAGAGAGAATTCCAGGCATGGGGGACAGCCAGCCAGTGTGGGAAGACCAGACCAGTGTCACTGAAGAGGAAGGTATAAAAGATTGTTCCTCCTGAAATGTGACATCCACAATTGGCTGGTGCTCCAGATTATGGGCTGACCAGGGCAGAAGACAAAGGCGCTGATATTGCCCTCTTTCTGGATCCTGTGTTTCTCATAATGTAGCCTAAAATTAAGATAGCATTTCTGACTGCCACGTCGCATTTGGTTTGCAGTAATGGCCCCTGTTCTCCTAGTTCCTCAAACTATTGGTCTTTCCGGTGTTTATTATAATGTTCCTGCTACGTGTTTGTTAGTCACTGTCGTAGGTGCTGTAAGAAATGCAGAAGGCACAGAACAGGTGCCTGCTAGGAGCTTATACACTCACCAAGGAATAAAATTCAGCATGTGATCACCAAAGCACTTCCCCAGGCCCCCTACTCTTCTCTCTCTATACTCTCTCAGGGACCTAATTAGCTCCCATGGATTTAATTATCATCTCTACATTGATGATTACCCAATCTACAAATCCTATCTTGGTCTCTTCTCCAAGCACCGCCCTCTGCCTGCTGGACATTCCTAACTGGATTTGCCAGAGACATCACAAATTCAGGATGTCCGACACTGTACACACTATCCTTCCTGCAATTCCAGTCTTCCAAGTTTGTAACCTTGACTCCTCATTGTCTCTCACCCCACAAATCCAATCAGTTGTTAAAAAATTGCCATTTCTACCTCTGAGATATCTCTCATATAGGACCCCTTATCTCTGCCTACATATCTTCTACCTTAGACTCTCATCACCATTTGAAGGCTCATCTTCCTGAGTTCAAATGTGGTCTCACACACTTACTAGCTTGTGACCCTGGGCAAGTCACTTAACCCTGTTTGCCTCAGTTTCTTCATCTGTAAAGTGAGCTGGAGAAGGAAATGGCAAACCTCTCCAGTATCTCTGCCAAGGAAGCCCCAAGAAAAACCCAAGAAAATGGCTCGACAATCGCAAACCTAATTCCAGTCTCTCTCCACTTCAGTCCATCCTTCACATCACCATCTTTTATGCTGTCAAAGTTTGGCATAGGTTTAGATCTGACCTTACCCAAATAAACTCCAGTGGCTTCCCTTTGCCTCTAGGATAAAACATAATCTCTTCTTTCTGGCTTTTACATCCTTGTCTTTTTTACAACCTACCTTTCTGGCCTCATCAAACATCATTGCCCTTCCTGCACTTTGCGATCCAGCCAAATTGGACTTTTCTCTGTTCTTCACACAGGACACTCCATCTCCTTCTTGTCCCCATACCTTTGAACTGGCTGGCCCTGTGCCTGGAGTATGCTCCCTCCTCACATCTGCCTCATGGGATCCCACCGTATCTTCAAGACCATGGTCAAGCAAAACCTTCTATATGAAGTTTCCTGATCCCCTCAACTGCTCCTGCCCTTCCTCACAAACCACCATGACCACTATGAGAGATTCATTTGTATTTATTCTCTTTATGCTCATTTTACATATATTTGTATATGTTCTCATTTTCTTCCTTTCTACAATGTGAGCTCCTTGTTCTTAGCTCTGTGGTAGGAGGGATTGCTTCAGTCAGTCAAATCCTCAAAGTAAGTACTTAATAAATTTATAATATAAATACAAATAAACCTGTTTGGTTGATTGCACAAACGTGATGAGTAGATGGTACCGCCAAAGAACCAGACTCCAATCCTAATTCATTCCACACTCAGCTGAACCTAATCTCAAGCATCCCTTTCCACCTATGGGCCTCCTCTTCTCCTTAATAAAACAACAGGGTTAGATGAGCTAAGCAGTTCTCAAATTTTTTAGTCTCAGGACCACTTTATACTCTCAAAAATTATTGAGAAACTCTTTACATGCTTAAAAATTACCCCCAAGGGCCCCCAAGGGCTTTTATTTATTGTGGATTATTTCTAGCTATATTTACTATATTAGAACCTAAAACATCTTAGTATTATTATGAAAATAGTTCTGATGGTGAGGGCCCACTGAAAAAAATCTCTGGGACCCCTGGGGAAATCAGGGGATTAGCTGATCTTTAAGAATCCCTCTAACTTCAAATTCTTTATATAGCCAAATAAAGAACTCAGCATCTGAGCAGGTACAGAGAATGGGACCACAAAAGACAAACTCATCACCAGACTACAGTTAGGCCATGATACAGAGATAAGATTCAGATGAGCTTCAACAGAAACTGCCTTGATTCTTGGTAGATCTCCTACAGTGCCAAGCATAGGTCTCAATGCAGCATGTGTCAGGTGATTCACAAATGTTTGTTTACTTGAACTGAATAAAGAAACGGGAAGGGAAGGTGACAGAAAGGAGGGAATAAATAGAGTCTGTGAGTTATGGAGCAGCAGGAGAAAGGACAGCACAGTATGGTTGGGGGAAAAATACTGTGATCTGAATCAGATGACCTGGATTAAAGACGCTGCTGTGACATTTACTAGTTATATGAAATTTAAAAGCCACTTTCCCTCTCAGGGCCTCGGTTTCTCCATATGGAAAATGGAGATAATACTTACACATAAGTATCATTGGGACAAGTCTCACAGCTTGTTTTTTTTTTTAAAGATAAGCAACACATTTTAATTGAAAACAGACTGAATGATGAGCTATTTGCAACACCCAAGGGATTCCATGAGCCCAGACAGCCTCCCCATCTCTGGTCTTCAAAGTCTCAGAGACCTTTTGTCTAGAGGTTCTATTGAACCCATTCCACTAGAGATGGGCTTTTGATACCCCCCCTGCCCCGCCCCAGACATAACAAACTCTCCTGTTGGAGGTAAAGTAAGTGACTACTCTCAAATTGTGTAATTCAGTGAAACACAAAGATCAGATTTGCTCTTTCTGGCCCCAAGGGAAGAATTAGGAACAACAGGGGAAGGAGGAGAGTTTCAGACAGGAAGATTTTGGAATATATGAAAAATTCCTAACAATGAGGGCTATCCCTAAGTAAAATAGGCTACCTTGGGAGGTTTGGAATACCCCATTATCCTCAGGTGGACGTTGGATAATCAGTCGACAGTGACTGAGTAGAAGGGAGGACAGCTAGGTGACATTAGGGCTATAGAGCTTTAGGAAGGGAATCAGGAACACTGATCTTTCTGAGTTCAAATCTAGCCTCAAACCCTTACTAGCTGTGTGACCCTGAGCAAGTTGCTTAACCCCGTTTGCCTCAGTTTCCTCTTCTATAAAAAAAATGAGTTGGAGAAGGAAATGTCAAACCACCGCAATATCTCCGCCAAGAAAATCCCAAATGGGGTCACAGAGTCAGACGCAACCAACAAACAACTAAGTGTGTAAAGAGGAGGCTTACCAGAAAATTGGGAAAAAATCTTTACAACCAGTGTCTCTGATAAAGGCCTCATATATAAAATATACAGGACACTGAACCAAATTTATAGGAAGACAAGTCATTCCCCAATTGAGAAATGGTCAAAGGATATGAACAGGCAGTTTTCAGAGGAAGAAATTAAAGATATCTATAGTCATATGAAAAATGCTCTAAATCACTATTGATCAGAGAAATGCAAATCAAAGCAACTCATAGGTACCACATTTCTCCTGTCATATTGGCTAACATGACAAAACAGGAAAATGATAAATGCTAGAGAGGATGTGGAAAAACTGGAACATTGCTACATTGCTGGTGGAGTTTGTGAACAGATCCAGCCATTCTGGAGAGCAATTTGGAACTATGCTCAAAGGGCTATCAAAATGTTCACACCCTTTGACCCAGCAATACCACTTCTAGGGCTATATATCCCAAAGAGATCAGACAAGTAGGAAAGGGACCTATACGTACAAAAATATTTATAGCAGCTCTTTTTGTGGTGGCAAAGAACAGGAAATCAAGGGGATGCCCATCAATTGTGGAATGACTAAACAAATTGTGGCACATGAATGTAATGGAATACTATTGTGCTATAAGAAATGAGGAGCACCTGGTTCCCTATACCTCACCTAGCACCACTCCCTCCTCCAACAGGGGACCAGACGCTCCGCCCCCCATCTGCCTGTGTCTTTCCCCAAATCTCCTTAGTGGGAGAAGGGACAGGAATGGGAAGGGACTCTATTCCCCTCCTCAGGCATCCAGGAGGGCCCCTAGCACCCCTGGGCCCTACCCCTCCTTGTGGTTTTCTCCCTGACACATTTGTTAAAAATCAAACCTGAATAAAACTACAAGTTTAATATGAAAAAAAAATGAGGAGCAAACAGACTTCATTACAACCTGGAATGACACATATGAACTGATGCTGAGTGAAGGTAGCAGAACCAGGAGATCATTATACACAATTACAGACAGACATGGTATCTGTAAGACTAACTTTGATAGACTTGACTCCTCTCATCAACACCAGGTTCAAAGAAAGCCCCAAAAGACTCATGATGGAAAAAGCTATGCACATCCAGAGAAAGAAAATATGGAGTCTGAGTGCAGATTGAGGCAAACTTTTTGCTCTCTCTTTTTTTCCCTTCTTTTTTGCTTTCATTTCTCCATTCTCATCATTCATTCCATTGGTTATAATTCTTCTTTACAAATGGACTATTATGTAAATAAGTTCAATGTGAAGGTAAATATAGAACCTACATTGGATTACATGCCATCTTGGCGGGGGGGGCGGGGAGGAGAGGGAGGGAGAGAAATTTTGGAACCCCCAAACCTGCAGAACTGAATGTAGTAAACTGAAAATAAAAATAATAAAAATAATTTAAAAAAATAAAAATAAAGTTACTGTAGACACTAAAAAAAAAAGAGGCTTACTCAGATAGACAGAGGTTATACTAGATGACCTCTGAGACCCCTTCAGATTCTGAGATATTATGAGCTCTGACCTCAGAGATAAGCTTAAGAATCATAGGATCATATATTTAGACCTTAGAGATCATCTAGTCTTACTCCTTCATTTTCTTTTAACAGATAGGGACACTGAGGCCCAGAAAGAATATATGACTTACCCAAAGTTAAGTAGAGCTGGGATTTGAACCCAGGTCATCTAATTCCAAATTCAGTGGTCTTTCCACTTATTATGTCCCTGTATCACCAGACATCAAGTATAAGTGAGAAACAGATAACCTCTCAGGAACATGGTAGAGCAGGGATTCATAACCTTTTTATATCATGGAACCCTTGGGCAATCTGGTAAAGCCCATGGATCCCTTCTAAGAATAATGCTTTTAAGTGCAAAAAGTAAAACATACAGCAATACAAAAGAAACTGATTATATTGAAACAGTTATCAAAATATTTTTAAAACAAGTTTAACGGATCCCTGGTCAAGAACCCCTAAACTATATATACTAAGCAGCATTTATCTCAGGACCCCTTCATACTCTTAAAAATAATTGAGGACCTCCTTCCTAGAGAGCTTTTGTTTACATGGGTTTACATAGGTTACATTTATCAGTATTTGCCATATTAAAAACTGAAACATCTTATTTTATTATGAAAATACTTTTGACCTCACAGACAAACTGAAAGGGTCTCAGAGACCCCTGGGGCTCCCCAGCCTACACTTTGACTATGGAGGAGAGCATCTAACTAAAAGCAAGCAGACTATTTCCCATAAGTTATACTCCTTGGACTGGACTCCACCATTATCATGCTCCCAGGAAATGTCGCCACCAAGAAACTTATTACCCTGCCAAATCGAATCAACATTGGTACCCACACCTCTTCAGGACCCTCTGCCTCACTGATTGGAGGGCTAGCAGGCAGAGAATAGAACTCCTCCCAAAGCCTCTTTTATATACATATATACATGCTTATACACAGACACAGACACACACACACACACACACAGATACAAAGACATATGTTATCTATTTTTTGTTACATTTTGAGTTCTGAGCTGCCTCCCTCACTCCAAACCCCAAACTAGAGAAGGCCAACATTTGACATAGATATAGATACATGTGAAACCATAGAATACAAACTTCCATATATCAGTTCTTTCTCTGAAGGTGGATAGCATTTTCCTACATAGGTCCTTTGTTATGATATGAATGTTCGTATTACTCAGCACAACTTAGTCATTCACAGTTACTCTTTGAACAATATTGCCTATTGCTGTATAAAATGTTCTCTTGGTTCTGCTCATTTCACTCTTCATTATTTCATGCAAGTCTTTCCATGTTTTTTTTCTAAAATCAACTTGTTTATCACCTCTTACAGCACAATAATATTCTGTCCAGTGGTGGGATTCAAATAAATTAACAACCGAGCCGAGGCGCCACAACCACAGACGTGGCAGGCACAGGCCCCGCCCCTGCTAACAACCCATTCCCTGAACTCAACCTAAAATTAGGTACCGGTTCTGCCAAACCAGAGCAAATTTGCTGAATCCCACCACTGATTCCATCACAATCATATACCACAACTTATTCAGCCCTTCCCCAATTGATGGGCATCCCCTCAATTTCCAGCTGTTCTAAATATTTTCGAACATATAGTTTCTTTTTCCTTTGTCCCTAATAACTTTGGGAAACAGACTTGATCGTGGAATTGCTGGGTCAAAGGGTACACACAGTTTTCTAACTCTTTGGGCATAATTCCAGATTGCTCTCCACCAAGTCCTTCATTGGAAGAGGGCTCACAGACCAGGCAACTCTTCATTTCCCACCAGCTTCCCATTCCTTGGACTAGACTAGTCACTAGATTCTACCATGCCCCCACACAGGGAACCTTCCCCCTCTGCTGTTGTGTGTTGTCTTCTCCCTTTAGATTATAAGCTCCTTGAAAGCAGGAGCTGTCTTTCTTTTTCTTATTTTTATCCCCAGTGCTCAGCACACTGCCTGGCAATAGGTAGGCACTTGATAAATCTTTATTGACCAAGTGACCTGAGTTCAAGACCCACCCCCAACACTTGTTAGTTATGTGACCTTAAACAAATCACTTATCTCTTTTAAGTCTCAGTTTTCTAATCTATAAAATCCTGCCTCTACTAGGTTGGGAAGTTGATCTACCTGCCCTCTGAGGTTCCTTATAGCTCTGAGAATCTTTGATCCTACGACCTACAGGTAAAGTCCACATGTGGCCACACCCACAACACAGCCAGGCCCAGAGAGGCTTCAAGGTATATGGTGTGAGTCAGTGTCAGTATCTAAAATCCTCCCCTGGTTTCCCCAGCCCCAAAGAGAATAGCAGAGAGAATCCATCAGGGGACACACGCAGTTCTCAGAAGCTGGTCTCAACAGGGTTTTGGGGTTTTTTTGTGGTCTGACTTTTGGGAGGGCCATGCAGCAGCTCCAATTATTCACAGCTTTAAATACGCGTGCACGTATTGGTTTGGCATTGTAATCGGGTGGGATGGGGAGGCACCCAAACCCAATGGACTCGGTGCTTCTGAAAGGAGTTTGAGGGCGATGGAGTAACTGGGCCGAGCTGTGACAGTCCAGGGTCTGCCCAGGAGGGCTCTTCTCCCTCCTGCAACCCTGCCTATCCTCCCAGCCCTAGGGAGAGCTTACCAGCCAGGCTCCTGGGAATTACATGAAAAAAATACCTAGCAGAGACCTCTAATAGAACCAATGGGCTTATTTGCTATCATATTCTCATAAAGTCACAGCATGGTAGAACTGTAAACATCCAGTCCAACACCTTCCTTTTACAGATGAGGAAACTGAGGCCCAGAGGGGTTATGAGACTTTGCCAAGGAGGTATCATTAATCAGTGGTAAAAAACGGACCGGAATATCTATTTCCCAACTCCCATGTCTACTCAATAAACTCCATTGGCTCCCTATGTTGCCTTTAGGATCTAGGCAGCAAAGTGAATAGAACACTGGACCTGAAGTCAGACAGACCTGAGTTCAAATCCAGCCTCAGACATTTAATAGCTGTGTGACACTGGGCAAGTCATTTAATGTCTGTGCCTCAGTTTTCTCATCTGCCAAATGGGGATGATAATCGTACCTCCTTCCCAGAGTTGCAGTGAGGATAAAATGAGCTTTGTAGGGTACTTTGTAAATCTTCAAGCTCGCTGCGAAATGGTAGTTATTATAATATTATTACAACATGTTATTACAACATACATACAACATATACACCTATATATGCGTATATTGACACCTCCATTACAACGCAAACTCTTTGAAGACTGGCCCTTTCAGAGAAGTACAAAATGTGAACGTTACAAGGGTCCCCTGCATCACTTTTTGTTTATCTATCTCTAGCTCTTACTTACTTAGCACAGTACCTGGCACACAGTAAGCACTCAATAAATGCTTTTTGAAAAATATTGATAGCAGCAAGTCTTGTGCCAGCAAAGAATTGGAAAAAGAGGAGATGCCCATTGACTGGGGAATGGCTAACAAATGGCAGTACATAAATATAACAGTAACAGAACATTACTGCACTCGTTTTGTTATTGTTGTTCAAGTCATTTTGATTGTGTCTGACTCTCCCTGACTCAGTGTGAACCCCACAGAACAGAGACCTACAGGCAAAGTCCACATGTGGCCACACCCACAACATGGCCAGGCCCAGAGAGGCTCCAGGTATACAATATGAGTCAGTGTCAGAATCTAAAATCCTCTCCCGATTCTCCCCAGCCCCAAAGACAGGGGCAGAGAGAATCCTGGACGAACGCCAGCCTGGCACAACTCAGCCCAGATATTCTCCATCACTCTCAGACTCCTTTCAGGAGTTCTATGGGGTTTTCTTGGCAAAGATACTAAAGGAGTTTGCCATTTCCTTCTCCAGCTCATTTTACAGAAGAGGAAATTGAAGCAAACAGGGCTAAGTGACTTGTCCAGGGTCACACAACTATTAAGTATCTGACGCCATATTTGAACTCATGAAGATGAGTCTTCCTGATTCCCAGCCCAGGGCTCTATCCACTGAATGACAAACAGAATGAAAACAGAAATGATGCAGAATGAATTAAGCAGAGCCAAGAAAACAAAATACACAACAACCACAACAATGAAACACCACAAGATAATCAAAAGTAAATGCTGCAAAATCCCAAAGAATAAGCCTGTTTTCAGTGAAGAGTTACGAGAAGAGATCTCTCCCCGCCTACTTTGCAGAGGTGACAGATCCACAGATATCACACGTATTTTCAGACTTTTCAATGTATTGACCAGTTTTGCTGATTTTTTTCTCTTTTTCATTTTTTCTTTAAAAATATGATTTATTATATGGGATGGCTCTCTGAGAAGAAGGTGGTGGGATACTAAGAGAAATTTTGGTGATGTAATAAAAAAAGACATAAATAAAAACATTTCAAAAAGCAAAAATTTAAAAATGTTTGTTGATCGATGCCAATCCAAGGCTCTTTCCAATACAATATCTTACTTCAGCCAGTGCCCAATTACATTAAATACCTTTGACAAAAAGTCTGAAATCCAAAGTCCACGAGGAAGTGATACAAATCTTTAAGTTCAGTACTCATTTTCCAATAAGCAACTAGTACAAGGATAAGAGGCTATCCAAATGGAATTAATAATACAGTGTAAGCAGAGAAACTAAATTTAAAACAATCCTGATGAACCATTTCACACTCATCAAGACATCAAAGATGGGAAAACTCATTGCTGGAGTGACATCTGTGGAAAAAAAAAGTAGGCTATGTCAGTGCTGGTTACACAAGAAAATTTAATTAATTGTGTATCCTCTTTAACCCCTCACTCCTTCATTCCTCTCTGGACTTCCAATCTTGACTCTAGACAATCTTTCTCTGCCATGCCCAGGGTCCTCTCACCCTGGAACATCACTCCTCCCCTATGACCTTCTCACTCTGGAATATTCTTCTGCTCCTGTGGCCCTTTCCTCTGACTGGTCAGTCCCTTCCAGAATTCCCATTTTAAAGGAAATGCCTATCAATCAATCATGTTCACACCTTCATCCCTGTTTGGGATCCACTTCTGACTCTTCAGATTTCTTTCTCTGTTGGTACCTTCTCCTCTCTCTCACCCCTTTTCATTTTCCATTCTTTGTTGTTTTCCCCATAAGACTGTAAGCTCTTTGAGGGCAAGGACTGTCTTTCTTTTTGCTAACATTTGTATTTCCAGCACTTATTACTACCTGGGACATAATAAGTGCTTAATGAATGCTTGTTGACTTGACTTTAACCCCTAAATCTCACTCCTGGAGCTACATATACCTCCAATGAGGTTAACAACAAGAAGACAGGACCTACATGGATAAAAACAATGTCTAAAACAGCATTATTTGTGACAACAAAATACTGTAAAACAGAATGTCATCAGACACTGGAGCATGGATGGTGATACATGAAGGTAATATATATGAATGTAGTGTATATAAACTTAATGGAATATTACTGTGCTGTAAGGAATCATAAGATAATGTTAGTACCATATTTTGAGAGTTAAAGGACATAGCCTTCCTTCTTGTTAATCAAAAAACAAAAGTGGAAGGGCATGTATGACATAGTATCACTATTGAGTGGTTTTAATTAAATGTATTTGAAGAATGTACTTTGTAAGGGGAATATTTTGGTTTGGGAAATATCTATCATATGAAAACATGATGTTTCAATAATTAAAAAAATAAATTGATAAACACTTAAAAGAATGATAGCTCCTCACCTCACTTTGGGCCAATGTACAACCAACCAATAATTAAATTAGCCCCAGCCCAAATGTGTCTGTCAAAGTTCAGGACCATTTGGGCCTTAAGAAAATGGCACACCTATGAATAGAAACATCTTAAACTTTCCCAAAGTGGCCAAATGGGGCCCACAGTCTCCAGACCTTTCCAAGTCCCCTTCAAAAGGCTATTGGGCCTTTACTAACAGTAGCATATCTCTACAGTTCTCCATCCCTAATTCCAAGTACTTTCACATCTCTTCCCCCATTCAATTTCCATTCTATCTCCAACAGGCAAAGGAAAGAATTTATGGACTAACAGAATCTCAGTGTTATGAAGGACTGCCAACAAGGGGTGCATGGTACAGTGGGAAAATCATTGGCTTTAGAGTCTGAGGTTTGAACCCTGGTTCTGCTGATGACCGACTTGGAGCAAATTACTTCCCCTTTCTAGGCTTCATTTCCTCATCTGTAAAATGAGGGGATGCCCTTCCAATTCTAAAGGGACTGAACAATATGGTGAGCAGAAAGGAGCAGAATATAAGAAGATTGCAACAGCAGGAAGGTATCAGGTCATAAAGAACTTTAAATGTGAAACAAAAGGGGGTATGGTTGATCCTAAGAGTAATAGGGAGCCACTGGAGCTTACTAAGTAAAAGAATGACACAGTCAGCCGTGTGAGATGAGAGACAGGAGTTCTAATCCCTTTTCTACCAGGATCCTGTCAACCTCACCAACCCTCTAAAGCACATATTTCCTCCTTAACATGCTTAGCAGAGGTTCACCTATCCTTTGCTTGAACACTTCCCCCACCACCACAACCCACCCACAATCTTGCCAGTAACAGTGAACTCAGTACTTTATGAAACAGCCTGTGCTATTTTCAGACAGCTCTGATTATTAGGAAGGTCTTCATAGAATGAAATCTGCCTCCCCATGAACTACCCACCCACTGGCCACAGGTCTACTCTCTGGAGCTAGCAGCTCCCATTTCAAAAAGTCAAAGCATCTCATCTCAGAGCTTAAAGAAATATCAGAGACTATCAAGTCTGACCTAGACCTGAAAAAAGATCACCTCTACAATACAACCTCTCATGAAGGGAAGCTATTCTCTTTCCTGAAATTCTGATTGTTAGGGAATTTTTCAAGATGTCGAGCTTAAATTTACCTCTGTAACTCCAAATTCTGCCATGTGGAGCCAAGCAGAACAGACCTAATCCTCCCCTCACATGACAGCCCTCTAAATACTCCTAGACCTCTATCGCATCCTTCCTAAGTCTTTTCTATTCCTGACATCCCTAGTTCCTTCAACTGAATCTCTTATGTCATCATTTCAAGGTCTTTCACCATCCTGGTTGTTCTCTGGATTCTCTCCAATTTATCAACATCTTTCTTAAAATGTGTCCCCTGGAAGTGAACATGATACTTAGCTGTGCTCTGGCCAGAGCAGAGGACAGTGGGACTGTCCAGTCTTTCTCTAATGCTGTCCTCAGAATAACTGAGAGGTTGGTGGTATGAGGAATATTAGCCTTAGTTCATAGATGTGGAATTTGAGTGGCTTACCCAAGGTCACATAGCTGGTCAGTATAAGAGCCCAAAATAAAACTGCTTTTTCTGACTTTGGTTCTTGTTCCATTTCACTACTCTGGCTTAGCAGACAAAGTGTAATTAATTTTTCTGTGGGGCAGCTCTTTAATTACCGTTGTCATTTGTTAGATAAGTAAACTCATCATGACATCATGACATAAGAGAATCAGCTGAGGAAGCTAAGGATGTCAAATGTACAAGATGAAACACTAGAACTCTGGCCTCCTGGTCCAAGGCATTCTCAATATAACATAACACATGAGATGCTGATGGGAATTCCCCTTCTGGGAGTAGTTTCCCATTGCTTTTTTTTAAGTATAGTATAAAAAGTAATGAACTTGGAATCAGGAGGTTCAAATCCCAGCTCCAACTCTTATAAACAATGTACTTTGGGCAAATTACTCAACCTCTCTGGGCCTCAGTTTACTCACTTGGCAAACTGGGATTATGATCCTTGCAATGTCTGCCTCACAAGGCATCACTGAGGAAAGTACAAGCCTTAAAAATGCTATAGAAATTCAAATTATTACGATTACGTCATTGTTAACTTTGATAAAGGGCTGTTAGACACAGTGTCTTAACTGCCCAGCGCAGACAGCCACATAGAGCTAGAAGTAGGAGGAAAATGGGGAACAAGTGTGGCTCAACCCTAACTTCCCTTTCCATCCCCACCCCCAGCCACATACACACTCATCAGACATAGCACTTGGGGTTTTTGTGGGCCCTGGGGAGATGTGCAGGAAGGAGGAGACCAGTCACCCAGAAAAAGACCACCTTTCCCATTGACTCATGGGCTCCCACCACAAGGGCAGAGCTCCGGACAGCTACACACAAACATGTCACAGCAGGAATGATTCAGAATGACGGGCACGAGTGGAAGCTTCTTGACACAGGACAAAACAGGTTCAGTCACACAAAGTCAGAACTAGAAGGGGCTTTAGAACATGGGATGTTAGAACTGGGAGGGGCCTTAGAACTTACAATGTCAGAGCTAGAAGGGAACCTTTGAACATAGAACGTCAGAGCTGGGAAGCCCTTTAGAACATGGAATGTTAGAGCTGGGAGGGGCCTTAGAACATGGAATGTTAGAGCTGGGAGGGGCCTTAGAACAGAGAATGTCAGAGCTGGAAGGAGGCTTAAAACATAGAATAAAGAACGTGAGATCTGGAAGCAGCCTTATAACAGAGAACGTTAGACATGCAACGGACCTTCTCAATTTACAGACAGGAAAATTGAAGCAAAGAAAAGGGAAGTAACTTTCCCATGGTCAAACATCATGTTAGCACAAAAGCCACAACCAGAACAGTCTCTTCATTCACTCTCTGTCCAGCAATTTTCATTTTAAAAAAAAAATCCTTATCCTAGGAGAGTGAGAGCAGCAGGCAATGCTGCTAATTCTCACTGACCACAGAAAAAGCCTTTCTCCCAACAGCCCTGTGAGGTAGGTGGCAGATGTGGAGACAAAAAGCTTGGGTTTGAGTCCCCAAAGGGCCACTTAACTGGCTTGTAGAGTCGGGCAGGTCACGTCCCTGTCCGTCCATGTCCTCATCTGTGAATGGGATAATAACATTCATTTCATTGGCTTCACAGGTTTATTGTGGGGGAGGAGCTTTGTAATCCAGCGTCGTACAGAGAGGTGACTCGTCATGAACATGTTGTGAGCCTCGGCATTATAAATAACCACTTACAAAATGCTACCTGAATTGAACTGAAGAGTAGAGAGACGGCTGTAATCTAAGGCTCTGAAGGAAGAGCCCAGGAAGAAACCTAGAAGTCTGCTCCCTACCCCAATTCCATCGTCTGTCTTCTTCCCCCACCCCCCCAACCAACCCACAGCCCGCTTCAGCCACTTCCCCACCAGGGCTATCTCCAATGAACAACACACCAACACAGGAAGGGCTGATGTAATCCACGCCATCATTTCCTGGTTCTGAGGTAACAGGTATTCAAGTCAATCCAATTTTTCCTTATCAATATAATGAGTAGGTTTGGATTAAATGATCTCCTGGGATCCTTCCAGCTCTAGATCCTACGAAGACAACAAATACTCCTTGAACAACCAACCCACGAGCATTTATTAACCACCTGTTTGCTAGGGGAGGGACAGTGCATCACAGCAAAGATACCGATAGCCAGGAAGATCTGGGTTCAGATCCTATCCCTGACACATACTGACTGTATGAGGTACCACCCTACCTCGCCCCAGCCCCTGCAAGTAACTTAACTTCTCCATGCCCAAGAAACTAAGACTTTAAGTTAAAAAGAAGATACTGACCTGTTTTGGTGGAGGGATTTTCCTGATGCAGAAGTTCCAAATATGCATGAAATCACAAGTCCGGAATCTATTCTTATGGACCAGGCATTGTGCTAGGTGCTAGAGATGTGTACAGCCCTTTGCCTATGGTAACTCATTTGATCATCGGAACAGCACTGCTTGGTGGGTGCTATTACTGTCGCCTTTTCATTTATGTTACAGCTAGGGATCAACTATAAAAATCTCTGCCTTTTAAAGTCCCCCATATTCAGGCTCCTTCTTACCTTTCCAGTTTTCTTACACACACACACACACACACACACACACACACACACACACACACCCTGCAACATGGGCCACTGGTGTCCTTGCCATTCCTTGCACAAGAAGGTCCATCCCTAGACTCTGAACATTTTCACTGCCTGTCTCCTGGGCCTGCCATTCTCTCTCTCCTCGTCTCTGCCTTCTAGCCTCCTTCAAATCTCAGCTAAAATTCCACCTTCTGCAAAAACAAACAAACAAAAAAAAAAACCCTTTCCTGATCTCTCAATACTAATGCCTTCTCTCTGTGATTATCTTCAATTTATCCTGGATATATCTTGTTTATACATAGTTGTTTGCATTTTGTCCCCTCCAGGAGACGGAAAGCTCCTTGAGAGCAGGGGCTGTCTTGTGACTTTCTTTCTGTCTTTAATACTTAGCATGGCATGTACATGGCACATAGTAGGTGGTTAATAAATGCTTATTGACTTTAACAAGATGCTTGTTGAGTTTCAGGCTCAGAGAGCTTACATACATCACCCAGGGGTAACCAAGCTAGTGTCTGAGGCAAGACTTCAACCCAAGTATTCCTGATTCTAAGTACAGGAACTATCCTTTATACTATATATACATATATATATACACACTACATGTATACCCTATTCTAGGCATAAGACAGAGATAAAAGGAAAATACATCCAGTCACAACGAAGAATTACTCAAAACTATAAGCCCAAGTGGAAGTTGCCTGACATGGGACACAAGTTCAGAGTCACAGAATATGAGAACTATTGGACATCCCAGGTCCAACCCCCTCATTTTATGGGGAAGAGAGTGGAGGCCTGAGATAGCTCAGAGTCAGGACTAGAACCCAAAGTTCCTGAGTCCCAGTTCAGTTTTCTGTCCACTACAGCAGAAGTGTCAAACACGCCCTCCCTTCATACAGAGCCAGATTAAAATATAATTAGGAAAATATTTTAAAAAATAAGTAAAAATACAATAAAACACATATAATGTGAATTTGTAGTCTTCTAAATCAACATGTAGCTCACGGTTTATCAACCCTCCCCCTTCTATTTGAGTTTGATACCCACAGAATAGCTTATAGAAGCAGGATGCTACTCAGAAAACTCTTTGCAGAGACAACAAGAGTCTACTGGAAGAAATAAGCCCCCCTCCCCCAACCCTCTCCGCACCTTGAGCAGGAAGAGAGATAAAGAATCATCAGAAGAAAACTGCAGCCGGCACCACCAAAGGCTTGGAGAAAAGAGTCAGAATTTTAAAATTCAGAACAGTGGGATGTCGGAAGTTGCTTAGAACATAGAACCAGGGAATGTTAGGATACGGACTGTTTGCGCACAAACCACAAGTTATTAATTAGTCATCAACCTCAGCAAACATTTATTAAGTGCTTATGTGACAGACCCTGTGCTCATCGATTGTGACATAAAGATAGGCCTAAAGATAAAAATAAAAATAACCTGGCCCCTGCCCTCAGGGAGTTTACATTCTAATGAAGGGGACAGTATGAAAATAACTTTGTGCATATATGGTACATATTGTGTACCTTAATGGTAGGTAATCTCAGAGGGAAGACGCTAGTGCCGGGGAGGACCGGGAAAGGCCTCTTGCAGCAGGTGAGATTCGAGCTAAGGCTTGAAGAAAGCCAGGAGAGAGAGAGAGAGGAGAGTGAGCATTCCCCGATGAAAGGGCCTGAAAATCAAATCAAATTCATCCCTCTTTTTAGAGGAGAATACTGAGACCCGGGGTGTTTAAGTGAAATCATTCCAGGGTTACACAGCACGTCGGTGGAACAGCTGGAGCTAGAACCCGGACGACTCCTCCAGAAGCTCCATCCAATAATCTCTCTCCCACCCCCTGGTAACACATTCCCTTGAACCATCACGACACAGAGGCTTTATGGGGGAAGCTTCTACCATAAAGGGGGTGGGAAAAAGAAAGAAAAAACGAAGCTGCACCCACTGTCCCTGCTGCCTGAGTCTAACAGACTCCATCTGTCCCAGCCCACAGACAGGCTCTGCAGCTGCCAGCACCACATTAGCCCAAGATGCCAGGTGGGTCTTCAAAGGGAACCCCAAGCAGGCACATTAGCCTGAGGGCAGAAGCCCAGAGGGGAGATGGACAAACTGTTCCTGGAGAGCTCGAATGAGCCCCCAGGGCCCCAGGCCTCCCTGTCCCGCCCCCCTTCCTCTTTATCATGGCATTCATTATCCACCCCCTGCCCCCTACACACAGCCTTGGCCTAGGAGAAATGACTGCATTCAACAGTCTGATAACACTAGTAACAACTGGTGTGTCTACAATGTCTTATGGTTTACAAAGCACTCTTCTCACACCAGCCCTGTGGAAGAGCAGCGTATCCTATCCTCCCCGCCTCCCTGACTCCTCCAGTCCTCTTGGATCTGTCCCTCCCCTGAGCGCCCACATGGAATCACCTTTCTCACAGGCCAACCTTAGCCAGCCCCAGATTGTTGGCTGACTTACAGTGCACGCACACTTCAGCTGCTTGAGCCCCAAGCTTGTCCCTGTGGCTGAAGCCCATTAGTTTTACACAAACATTCCCCTACCTAGCTGCAAGGTATGAAGAAAGAGTTTGGCACAACAGGGGACCCACATGGAGGTCAAAAAGTTTCAGTAATGACACATACTAAATAATAACTCCAATTATAATAATGTTCAGTCATTTTCAACTCTCTGTGACCCCATTTAGGGTTTTCTTGGCAAAAAGACTGGAGTGGTTGGCCATTTCCTTCTCCAGCACGTTTTACAGATGAGGAAACTGAGGCAAACAGGGTGAAGTGACTTGCCCAGGGTCACACAGCCAGGAAGTGTCAGAAGCCAGATTTGAACTCAGAAAGATGTCTTCCCAACTCCAGGCCTGGCATTCTATCCACTGCACCACCTTGTTGCCCTATACGTTTATATAGTGCCTTAAGGTTTTACAAAGCACTTTACATATATTATTATGTCATTTGAGTCTCTCAACAACGCCATAGGGTAGAAGCTGTTAGTACTCCATTTTATAGGTGAGGGAACTGAGTCTGAGAGAGGGCAAGGGACTTGCACAGGGTCATACAGCTAGTAAGTGTCAGGACAGGATTTGAATTAAGGTCTTCTGCACTCCAAGTCTAGCACTCCATCCACCATACCATCTGTCACTGTGAATGAGTCACTCCCCAGGCAACTCTCAAAGACCTTAAGTCACAGATGAGTTATACAGGTGGCTGATCCATATCAGCGAACCTTTCCCCAAAGTAATGTGGTCATAGGTCTAGACTGAAAAAAATAGAAATAGCAGCAAATCATGGAATGCACTGCCATCAGAGAGATGACTGAAAGGCTACAGTATGCAAACAACCTACTGAGCATTTATCAAGTGCCTACTATGCGCCAGGCACTGTGCTAAGGGCCAGGGAAACATGGGGTGCAACGTACTGGGCCAAGCATGTTTGACATGGAAGACATCCTCCAACAGGCTGCTGAGGCACTGAGGGGTGGGATGACAGGCAGAGGAGAATTCACGTGCTACCCTGGCATGCGCAGGATTTTACAAGACCCAGTCAAGGTACTCCCGATAGATTGTGCTGAGCATTTAACAGAGGATTCACAGAAAGACTGGGACAAGAATCACCTGGGTAAAATGTCATGGGTTCCAATGTGCAACTAGCATTAGGACCATAGTGTTTACAACACACACAGTAGGTGCTTAATAAATGCTCATTGACTTAACTTGAGAAAAGGGTGGAAGTGTCCTTGGGGCAGATCTTGACATGACAGAAAAGAAAAATATTCTAAATATCAGTACTGTCCAGAGGTGGGATGGGCAGCCTTGGGGATAAGGGGACTCACTGCCACTGAAGGTACTATTCAAGAGCAGCCTGGATGACCCCACAAAGGGGAAGTTGTGCAAAGATTAGACACAGGTGGTACGGGATGCCCTCCAATGTCCCTTTTGGCACGCTGATTTTGTCACAAAGCCCAGGGCCCTTTCCACCCCCAAACATTTTTCCATTGCTAATTTTAGTCTCATCAGAGCAGGCATTCCTGACATCCTAGGCTCTGCCAGATAGAGGCTGCAGGGCTCAGGACAGATCCCTTCCCTTCTCTGAGGCTTGGTTTCCCCACCTGTAAAAATGGGTGTAACAGCCCTTGCCTAACCTCCCTTTACTGGGTAGTGTTGAGGAGCGAATGTGATGTTCTATCTGAAAAGGGCTTTCCAAGTGGGGAGGGCTATATGCCCATGACTGATAACTAACTGGTGCCTTCTAATGTTGCTAACTGCTCTGACGCTCTATGTTCCATGCTCTAAGGACATTCTCTATTCTAAGGTTGTTCTTGCTCTGAAACACTCTATTCTGGTTTTCACATTCAGTGCTCCGGTGTCCTCTCATTCCTCCACCGTAAAGTTCAAACAGGAGTACAAGAAAAGGGAATTCTAAAAATTAAGAACTGAGTTTTACAAGGTGTCCCAAAAAATCTTAAGGCAGTTTTAAGATGTTTAGCGCTTAAAAAACTGTGTCTTCCCCTTACTTCACAAACACAAGCAATTTCATTCCCTCTACCCCTCAGTCCTACTACCCCCAGGCTCTTTATTGTCAGAAATGTTACCTGTTTCACTTTCCTTAGGATGTCTCCAGTTGGTTTCTGAGCCTACCCTCAGGCTTCCTTCCAAGGGACAGTCGCCCTTCTGGGATGTTCGTCCTCCTTTGCAGACCCAAAGTTCCAAGACTCTCACAAGTCTTAGACAGATCTCAGATAGTACCCTCAGGGGACCCTGGCCTCTATTACTCTGCCTTACCTGAAGGCCCTATCTGAGTGAGGGCTGCAGCTCTATCTCCCCACTTCTCCCAGTCTGAAAGAGAAGGACAGGTGAACGGGAACCAGCCAGGGTGGGGTGGAGTTCTTCCTCCCCACCTCTGGGAATGTGCCCAACCTTTTCCTGCCTACGCCACTGGGAAGGAACCTCCCCCTAATATGGTCAAACTACTTGTAGGCTGGACTTTCTTCCAAGGAGACTTTTTTTTGGTTGTGTTTTTTGTTTTGTTTCGTTTGTTTTATTCCCTAAAAGCAGGAGTTAGTCTAGGCAGGAAAGGTAAATAACACGCCTGAGGTAGTCAGACGTTGTGGGCAAAGCACTGGGCTTGGAGTCAGAAGACACCTGGGCTTAAAGCCCGGCTGACTCCTCCTAGCTGTGCAAACATGGGCAAGTCATTTAACATTTGATCCTGTTTACTCAATAATACAGACAATAATCCTCCATCTTGAAGGGCTGTGATAAAAGTCACTTTGTGAACTTTAGACGTCTACAGAGATGGAAGTTGTCAATATTATTAGAGTTCCATTGGCTTCAGCCAATCTATTCGTCAAGGCAGAGGCAAGAGGAGTGGGCAGAAACCTTGTGGGGTACAATCGGCAAAAGGGGGGCACAGTAAGGGGCATCTCTGAATAGGGCTTTTTAGAAAAGCACGTTATCTTTGGTGCAGAAAATGCTGTTCTCCAAAGCCATGGAGACTGCAGCTTGGTCAAGCAGAAAAAGCAATGAATTTGTATCTAGAGTAAGAGCCTGGGCTTAAATATCACCTCTGTTACTTCCTACTGGTATGACCTTGGGCAAGTCATTTACCTTGTCTAAGCTTCAAGCTATCAGCAAAATAAGGAGTTGGATTAGATGGCCAGTGATGCTCTTTCTAGCTCTAAGTCTTGTGAAAGATTTCTTTTCTAAGTCAGTTTGTCAGATTCCACCTACGAATGAATGCTTCTTGATACCCAGTGGGCAAACCTAGGTCAGTGGGGCCTATCTCCTGCTATCACTTCTGCCAGGCCAGAGAGAGAGACTATGCCAACCAGCAAAAGACAAGCCTAGCTAAGTGCCAGGAGGTTCATTACCAGAGAGGTAGACAACAAGGGATTATTTTTTTTTCAGCCACAGCAATTTACCATCTAAGATGGGCAGTAGGTTCTGATAGAAGAAGGTTATAGGCCAATAAAATGGCAAATTCTTAAAGTATTTGTTCTGATGCTTAACTACCTACATGACTTCAGGCCATAGTTTCCTCATCTATGAAATGGGAGGATTGGAATAGATGACCTATATAGTGATCTAGTCCAGCCCTCGAATCATAAGGGGCATGTGCTACCATAAAGGTTCAAAGGCATTGGCTAACAGAAGGGTCCTAAAATGTTAGAGTTAGAAGGAACCAAGTTCAATTCTCTCATCTCACAGAAGAAGGAAAAAAATGAGGTATAGGGAAGGGAAAATAATTTGCCGGTGGTCGCACAGAACTTTTGCAGCTGAGCCAGACAATAATACTGACAGTAACAGTAAGAACAATAAAAGCCAGCATTTATAGAGCACTTTGGGCAGCTACAGGGCGTCATAGTGCACAGAGCACTGGGCTTGAATCAGGAAGACATCTGAGTTCAAATCTAACCTACGACACTTACTAGCTGTATAACCCTAGACAAAGTTGCTTACCCGTGTTTGCCTCAGTTTCCTCATCTGTAAAATGTACTGCAAAAGGAAATGGCAAACCACTCTAGTATCTTTGCCAAAAAAAAAAAAACAAACAAACCCAAAATGGGGTCACGAAGAGTTGGACACATGCAGACACCTAAATACCACCACCACAAAATATAGCACTTTGGTTTGCAAAATCCTTTACAATTATCAATCAATCAACATTTATTAAGTGTCCATTATGTTCCAGGCACTGCACTAAGTGCTGGGGATACAAAAAGAGGAGCTTCCAATCTCATACAAGAGACAACATACAAACAAATATATACAAAGCAAGGTATAGACAGGATAAATAGGAAATAATTAACAGAGGGAAGGCACTGGAATTAAGAGGGGTTGGGCAAGGCTTCCTGTAGAAGGTGGGATTTTAAAATCCTTTACAAATACTAGCTCCAATTCTGGAAGGTAGATGCTATTATCCTCCTCTTTTTACAAATTAGGAGACTCAGTGAGACAACCTGCAAAGGGGTCACGCCTCTAATAAGTGTATGAGACTGGATTTGAAATCAGGTCTCTCTGACTCTAGTCAAGAAGCCAGATCTCACACTACCCCAAATACCTCTTTTAAAAACCCAGGCCAAGCTAGATCAACTTGACATCTGAGGGAAAGATAGACTGAGGTGGAGAGAAATCAATCAGCAGGTTATTTTAACAGACCAGGTTGTTGTCATTCATGCTAAAATGACAACACTATGTCAAGGTCCAGGCACAGTGTGTCCTACTGTGTTTGGTTAGACCAATATAAGCTCAGAAGGCTCCGCCACAGGTCAGACACAAATAGTTCATGTGAACATCTGGAGATAGATCAGGAGTGAGGTGATGAGAACCTGAACTAGACTGGTGGTAGTGTCAAAAAAGAAAAGGGTGACATGAAAGATGTCACAAAGGTAAAATGTTTAAGACTTTACCACTGATATGGATATTGGCAGGGGAGAGGGAGACGGGAGAGAAGAGAAGAGGTGGGGGAGAAGAGAAGGGGGGGGAGAAGAGAAGAGGGGGGGAAAGGGAAGGGGAGGGGAAGGAGGATGGGAGGGGAGAGGAGGGGGAGGGGGAGGGAGAGGGAGAAGGAGGGGGAGAGAGGAGTTGAGGATGACTCTGAGGTGTTGAACCTGTGACTGAGAGAATGGTGGTGTCCTTGATGATAATGGGGAAGTTAGGAAGAGGGAAGAGTTTATGGGGTAGGGGTAGGGAAGATAACAAGTTCAGTTTTTGACGTATTGAGTTTAAGATGTTATAAGACAGCCATTTTGAGATGTCTAAAAGACAGTTGGAGATAAGAGACAAGAGACTGAGAGAAGGTAAGACTAGAGAAGGAGATCTGTGAACCATCCATGTAGAGCAGTGGTAGGGGATCTGCGGCCTCAAGGCCACATGTGGCCCTCTAGGTCCTCAAGTGCAGCCCTATTGTGAAGTTTGGATTCCATCAAAGGGCAGCCCCAGGTTCCCCACCCCTGGTGTACAGATAATTGAAACCATGGGAGATGATGCTTGATCAAATGAAATTGTATAAAGGGAGAAGAGAAGGGGGCCAGGAGAGAGCCTGGGAGTACCCATCCCGCCCTCCACTGGGCCAGGAGGCAGTACAAGGACGAAGATTGAGCAGAAGAGAAAGAGAAGGAGCAGTCAAACAGACAGGAGGAAAAACTAGGAGAGAGGGGCGTCTAAAATCCCTCAAACTTTGAAGGCAAGAAGGATGAGGATGGGGAAAAGGTTATTAGACTTGGCAATTGAGGGATCATTCCTAACTTGTCTAGCATTGGCCTAGAGATATGAAAGTCTGTGTTCTTATCCAAATCTTACCACTAATTAACAGGGCAACTCGATTGGTTAGTGATTAGAGACTGGCAGTTCCCTAAGGGCAAGGATCAGTGTTTATCCCTGTGGCAAGGCAGGTGCTCAGTAAACATTTGCTCACTGACTGTTGACAGGGCATGTAAAGTGGAAAGAAAAGGGAACCTGGAGTCAGGGAAGACCTGGATTCTAGTCTATTAGTTACATGACTTTGAGCAATTACTTCCAATTTCCACTCTGTTTCTCCATGTATCAGACTCTCCACCGCCCCTTCCAGCACAGACTTCCTATGTTTCAAAGCACCTATTTTCTAAATACATTCTAGCCTCAATATTGTGTTTTAAGATCTTTTCTAGTTCTCACATTCGGTGTTCTAAGGGCCCTCCCAGCTCTGACATTCTGGGTTCTAAGGCCCCTTCCAGATCTGACACTGTGTTCTAAGGGCTCTCCCAGCTCTGACATTCTCTGTTTTAAGATCTCTCCTAGCTCTTGACATTCTGGGTTCTAAGGGCCTTCCAGCTCTGACATTCTGGGTTCTAAGGCCCCTTCCAGCTCTCATATTCTGTGTTCTAAGGTTCTTTCCCGGTCTCATATTCTGTGTTCTAAGGTCAATTCTGGGGAGCTAAGTAGTACAGTGAATAGACCGCTGGGCCTGGAGTCAGGAAGACCTGAGTTCGAATCCAGCCTCAGACACGTAGAAGCTGTGTGACCCTGGACAAGTCATTTAACCCTGTCTGCTTTAGTTCCTCATCTGTAAAATGTGCTGCAAAAGGAAATGGCAAACCACTATAGTATTGCCAAGAAAATCACAAATGGGGTCACGAAGAGTTGGACACAACTGAAGAACGACTAAACAACACAAAGGTCAATTCTAGTATTCTATATTTTAAGATTCCTACCAAGGCTGACATCCTACAAGTCTAAGGAAACATGCTGCCTGTCACCTTCACAAATAAATAAAAATCAGGTTGCCTTCTGTGTAGGCCACACTGCATGATCTGAGCCCCTGAGAGGTCCATGCAGAAGCCACCCAACTAAAGCGAAGCAGCTTACTTCACAAGTCGGTCTTACAGACACGCTTTAAGTCATTGTTCTATGTAAAGCACAGTTCCTCTCCTCTGCCTGACCTTACAACGTCTCTTCTCAGTTATGAAGTACAGAGGCAGAAGCCAGCTCTCAAGAAAATCGAGTTGGAAAGCCCGGTATACTCAGCCCATTCCAGCTAATTCCCAAACCAAGACAGAAGGTCACTGGTGACAGTGATGAGGGTGACCCCCTACATTTACAGGCTTCAACAGTGCTAGGTTATTTAGCTTTTCCTTTCCCTGCCACTTCTAGGAAGGACTTCTCTCCTAGAAAAACCAAGACACTTTATGGAGACATAATGAAATGCACCTTAGAGGTCATCCAGTCTGACTCTCTGTTTCCTAGATAAAACACAAAAAGGGAAAGTAATGTGAGACCATACAGCAGGTAGGAGGCAGAACCAAGAGCAGAACTCAAGATCTCTTGACTATGTAGTTCACAGTTCTTCCCATCACACCTTAAAATACATGTCAGTAAATAATTTGGGGAGGCTAAATTTTTTAAATTAAATTTCTACAAAAATTTTAATTACCATTAAAATTTTAAATTTTGAAAAAATGGCCATAATGTCATCATACATTTGTAAAGTACTTTATAGTTATGAAATATTTTTATATCCATGGGGTATCAATTAAATTAAACATGCATTCATTAGATATCTTCTATATAGGTGGTACAGTAGCTAGAGCATTGGAGTTAGGAAGACCTGAGTTCAAATCCTACCTCAGACACTTATAAGCTGTGCGAACTTGGGCAAGTCACTTAACTGCTATCTGCCTCAGTTTCCTCATCTGTAAGATGGGATAGCACCTTTCTCAGTCCTACAAAGACTCTAAAGCCCTCCCTCTCACCCCAATTTTAAAGTGCTTCCACTGATCAAATACTCACTAGACGCCATCCCTAATCCAGTTATTCTCAAGGGTGTTCCCAGGGGAGTGAAATCAGGTCTGCTCTGCTAAGGCCCACCGTCACTTTGCCCCAGGATCCAGAGCTAGAGAGGCCAGGAAGAGAGCTGTTATCTCACCCACCTCAGTGAAGGGGATGTACCAAATTTAATTCCACAAACATTCATCAAGCACCTACTAGATGCAAGGCTCTCTATCCAGCCTCTAAGCATACTCTGCTTGCAATTAGGAAAGTCCTCTAACCTCTGTGCACCTCAGTTTCCTGATCTGAAAAAGGAGGCAACACGTGACCTGCGAGGTCCCTTCAAGATCTATATGTGTGGTCCTATGAGATCACTCAGTCAATAAATATTTATTAAGCACCTACTAAGTGCCAGGCATTGTGATGAGCACTGAGGATAAATAGAAAGGTAAAAAGTCCCTGCTTTCAGCAAGCTTACAGTCTAATGTAGAATTATGTCAAAGTATAATATGTACAGAGCAGCCAGGTGGCTCAGCGGATAGAGCGCTGGCCTGGGGTTAGGAAGACTCATCTTCATGAGTTCAAATCTACTCTCAGATATCTACTAGCTCTGTGACTCTGGGCAAGTCACTTAACCTCATTTGCCTCAGTTTCCTCGTCTGTAAAATGAACTGGAGAAGGAAATGGCAAACAACTCCAGGATCTCTGCCAAGAAAACCCCAAATGGGGTCATGAAGAGTTGGATAGAACTGGAAATGACTGAACGACAACATAGTACATACAATTGTACCCAACATCTAGAGTCAGCAACACCCGCCCAGAATGGGACAAGAGCCAACCAGGTTTTCTGCCCATATAGAGATAATAGGAAAAGTTCACGGTAACCGTAAGGCTTTAAGGTTTCATAACAACGCTGACAAAGCACTTTCTTGGCAACAAACCTCTAAGGAGAGAAGTACACGCTTATAAGCGTTCTGGGTCTCCCTAAATACCTTGGATTTAACTACTAAATATATTTCACGTTTGCTTATTCTGTATATATTCCTACATGCACACGCTGTCTTCCCAACATGATGTTAGGGCCTTGAAATGAGAAATTATCTCATTCTTTCTTGGTATCTCAAGCACTGATAAGACAACTGGGCCTGGCACATAGTAGGCACTTAATAAAGGCTTATGGATTAATTCTAATTCTACAAATGAGAAAACTGAAGACAAGGTACAGAAGAAAGGACATTTGATTTGTACGCAGAAGACGCAGGACCAAATCATAGCTCTATGTGATCTTGGCAAATCACTTAACATATCTAGACCTCATCTCCTCATCTGTAAAAGAGGGGGCTCGGACTAGAGGCTCTCTGTAGTCCCTTTCAGCTCTAAATTTGTGCTTCTGGGTCACACAACTAATATATGCCAGTACTGGGAACAGAACCTAAATCTCTGCCGACTCCAATTCCATAGCATAATGACTCTGCATCTGAACCCCACTCCCTCTCCTGGTCCCCATCTCAGGGAGGATCCCACAAGGTGACAGATGTCACAAAAATCAGAAGGGGGAGATTTGCATCTCAATGTCCCACGGGAGCCTCAATAGGGAGGCCAAAACTTCTCAGCTGCTGAGCCCAGCCGCCTCCCCCCACTTCTTGGGGAAGGGGGGAGGCCGGTTCTGTCTCTTTCATCCAAAAACCTGTGCAGCGGAACAGCAGAGGGTGCCAGTGCAGAGAACTAGAATACCTCCCTGCAGCACCCATCACAAAATGTGTTTTTTTTCTTATTAAACAGACTGAAAGAGAAAAGGCAGGAGGATTTGGGGGGCTGGGATTTTGGCTACAGCCCTAGGGTCTCTGACTTGTCACCATCATAATTACAGAGACTACATGGAAAGGGTCAGTCTGTCAATAAACATTTATTAAGTGCTTACTATGTGCCAGGCACTGTGCTAAATGCTGGGGATACAAAAAGAGGCAAGAGACGTCCCCATGCCCTCAAGGAGCTCAGTCTAATGGAGGAGACAACATGTAAACAGCTATGTACAAACTAGACATATGTCAAGAGTAGATAGAAGGTAGCCTTAGAGAGAAAGGCACTAACAGCCAGGGAGATTGAGAAAGGCCTCCTTCCTGAAGAAGGTGACATTCGAGCCAAATCTGAAAAGAAGCAAGAATTCTAAAGAGGAAGAGGCAAACGGGCAGCTTCCCAGGTACAGCGCACAGCCAGTGCAGACACACAGATACAGGTACCACGATGGAGGAAAAGCAAATAGGTCAGAATGGCTGGGCCTGCAGAGTATATGGAGAGCGTGAGATGATTGGAAAGGCAGGAAGAGCCACATTATAAAGTGCTTTCCCTCTCAAATAGTAGAGTTTATATTTGATCCTAGACTTCCAGGATCCTTGCCAAAGGTGGCTGCTCCCTCCACCTACAAAGATCCCAAGCCCTACTCCCTTATTAGTCTCATGAACTGTTGTGAGAAAAAAAAATCACCACCCGGTGTCCCTCTCTCCCATAATGCTGGTCCTTGGACAGTAGACAGAGACAGTCTGTTCTTGGGCCTGGATTCAAAGTCTTGCCAGCTCAGTAGGTCCCACCAGATCATCACTGGCAGAGCCCACAAGAGCCCAGGTTCTCCTTCATACCAGCCAGCAATTTCAGAGGCATAATACTTCACAAAAGGAAAGATACAAACCAAGCAGCAGAAAGACTAGCTCACACTTCAAGGTTTAGAAGCACTTTCCTCACAACAGTATAGGAGTCCAAGGATCATTATCTATTTTTCACAGGGGAGGAAACAGGTTCAGAGACAAAAAGCGGCTCCACTGAGGTTAAAAAACTAGTGAGTTGCCAGCATTGAGACCCAGACACAGGTCTTCTGATGCCTTGTCTAATATTCTAGACAGTTTGGTTGCACGTGGAGTCAGAAGAACTGAGTTCGAATCCTGCCCTACATTTCCTAGCTGAATGACCCTGGGCAAGTCACTTAACTTGCATCTATCTGCCTTGGTTTCCTCAGCTGTAAAATGAATGTAAAATACCTACCTCCCAGAGTTGTGAGCATCAAATGAGATAACATATACAAAGCACTGTTTCCTCCAGAGTCTAGTTCACAGACTCCCAGGTCCTAACTCTTCAGGGATCCTCCAGGGGAGCTTTGGCCCCAATTAACCATGCAAATTCATTCTCAGTTTCTAATCACACCATTGATTGCCACTAAGGTCAAACAGTACCCTAAGGGATGAATGTTTAATGCTTTGGTTTTTCTCATGAATAAATTTAGCTTTGTTGGTTGGTCTGGGATAAGCTTTCGGGGCATTTCTTTAATGCCCTTAAAAAACATTTTTAATGGGGGGAGTGGGAGAGAGGGTTGGGGCACGGGCGCCAGATGTGCAGGGTTACTAGCCCTTTGAGGTGGTCACTCACTGTAGTCTTAGCTTTACTTAATGGTTTTACTCGGTTGCAAGAGACCTTCCCGAGAGCAGAGGGTAATCTACAAATGTTTGTAAGGTCGAAAGAAGACACAGAAATATCACTTTCATTTTTAAGAAGGAGAAAGGATTCAGGGTTCACCTCCCTGAATTCTGGCCAGTGATGGAAGCCAGAGCAAGTGAATTACTTCCCCTGGAGCCTCAGTTTCACCTCCAAAATTGGGGCTCCCAAATCACAGAATTTCATTGTTTCATGATAGTAAAGAAGATGCTTCAGCATAGAAAGGGGAGGTGCTTTTATTAGCATGGTCAGCACAAGTCAAAAAATGCTGCGCCTGTGGTGTTGTCCAAAGAGCCTCCTAGATATAGGATCCAAGGCATGTCACTCACCCTCGACTATTTATTCAATTGTAGCAAGAGAACATATACAGTAGTGACAACATCAGGCAGATAAACATCTTAGGAGCAGTACAGTGTCCTAGGGGAGAGGATGCTGGTCTCCGAGGCAGGGAGTCTTGCTCCAGACACTTGGCTGGTTGTGTGATCCTGGGCAAGTCGCATCACTGCTGCCTGCCTCAGTTTCTTCATCTGTAAAATGAGAATAATAATAGCCCCTCCCTCCCAGGGTTGTTGTGAGGACCAAGTGAGATATTTGTAAAGCCCTTTGCAGACCAAATGCTAGCTGTTATTAGTTTATTGGGTCTGGAATGCAAGATATATAAAGGTCAATGAGTAGGATGAAATGAAGCTGGACAGGTTCCTCAGAGGCAGACAGTGGCAGGTCTAAAATACCTGAAAGAGTCCATGGAGTGGTAGGAAGAGGAAGAACGGCTTTGGGGACCAGGCGGCTGAGGGTAGAAAAGGAAAAGCTTTGAGTGGGTGGGCCTAAGGGGCAAGTTATCTCCTTTCTCCGGTTCTTCACTGGTTAAAATGGGGGAGGGGGGAGAGAAGGAGAAAGAGAAGTGAGATTAAATATCATTTGTGTCCCTTCCAGCTCTAACACTCAGCAGCAACTACAAGAATGTCAGCATTTATATCATTCTTTAAGTTTGTACAGCACTTTACAATTATCTCATTTTATCCCCACAACAGGGGACAACGAGGAGGTACTATTATCATCCCCATTTTACAGATGAGAAAACTGACATAGACAGAAGCTAAGTGGCTTGCCTGAGGTCACAAGGTTTCTGAGGCATAATTTGAATTCAGCTTTTCCTGACTGCAAGGCTGCCTTAGATGCTATCCACTGCACCACCTAGTGGCTAGCTTTTTGCCATTCTTTGTATTCCCGGCACATTGTAAGTGGTTCACCAAATGTTTGTTGAACTCAGGTCTTCCTGACTCCAGCTCTCTCTCCACTATGCCTAGAGTTTGATCATTATGAGAATTAAATGTATTGTAATTATTATTGCAATCTTGGGTTTTCATAGCCAACACAATTCAGGACCTATTTCTCAGCCTTCTCTTCTAACAACAACAAAAAAGTCATGTGGGTAACAGCCACAGGGTGCAAGGACTGACTTTGATAGACTTAGCCCTTTCTCAGCAATGCAAGGACCTAAACAATTCCAAAGGACTCATGATGGAAAATGCCATCCACATCCACAGAAAGAACTGTGGAGCCAGAATGCAGAGTGTAGCAGACTCTTTTCCCTTTTGTTTTGTTTTCTTTCTCATGGTTTCTCCCATTCATTAGAATTCTTCTATGCAACATGACTAACATGAAAATGTGTTTAATAGGAATGTATGTGTAGAGCCCATATCCGATTGCATGCCATCTTGGGGAGGGAGGGGGAGAAAAATTTAAAACTTATGGAAATGAATGTTGAAAATTGAAAATAAATAAATTAAATATTTATGTTTTTAAAAAGTTATGTGCCATGAAATTTTGGAGAGAAGGTGATGAGGAATGGAAAGCCCAGCTTGCTGTGAAATCTTCAGCATATTGCTGGACCTCTTGGTGCTCAGGTATCTTCCTCAGCAGTATCACCATCTTAGCAGTTCTTCTCTACCTCACAAAAATAGCACAAAGATAAATTAGATAAGCTCTTCAGATAATCCGCAGCTCAAGAAAAGGAGCAGTTTCCTCTATCATTTTATCCTTCACTCATTTCCAGCGAGCCACAGGGCCTAGGGTCCAGGGTAGAAGTCATTCAAGTAATGTTGATTGAAGAAAGGGGGTAAGGAAGGCATGGATAAGGGGAAGGAGGGGAGTGACAAGAAAAAGGGTCAGAGAAGGGGAAGAATGGAAACAAGAAAGGTGTAGAGAAGGAGAAAGAGGAGAGAGGGAAAGAAAGAAGGGTGAAATCGTGGAGAGAAAGGGAGAAACAAGGAAATAGGGAAGAAAAAGGGAGAGGTAGGGAAGAGAGAAAAGTCATAATAGATGGAAGGAGGAAAAGGAGAGGGGGAAGGAAAAAGAGAAGAGAAAAAAGAGGAAGAGGAGAAGAGAGAGAAAGGTGGGAAAGAAAAGTTAAGGGAAATGGGGAGAGAAAGGGACGAAGGAGAGTGAAAGGAAAAGAAAGAGAGAAAGAAAGGAAAGGAAAGGAAAATGCTTGGCTTCCAATACCACCTCTTACACAGATGACTCTAGCCCTGACAAGTCTTTCTAAGATCCAGACCCTCAAAATGCCTAAAGACCACTACTACAAAAATGCCTCAGTATAACCCCAGAAGAACACAAGATTTAGAGCTAAAGAAGATCATCTAGTTTCCTAATTTCCTAGAGGAGGAAAGTGATGCCAAGAGAAGGGAAGGGACTCTCCTAAGGTCACACAGGTAATAAACAGAAGAGCCAGAATTCAAACTCAGGTCCTCAGATGCGTAAATCCAAAGCTATTTCCACTCTTAGCAAGCTGCCTCTCAAATTCCACGTGCCCCAAACTAACTCTTTTCCACTAAACCTGCTCCTCTCTCTGGTTTCATCATTTCTATCTCTGACACCACCATTCATCTGGTCTTCCATGACTGAAACTTTTTAGGTTGTTTTTTCTTTTCCCTCTCCCTTACTTCTCCCTGAACCTATCAGTCCCATCTCTACCACATCTCCTGCACCCATCCCCTTTTCTCTACTCAGTCTGCCCCCCCACTCTAGTTTCTAAGCCCTTATTACCCCCTCCCCCACCCCATCCCTTTGGATAATTACAACAGCTTCCTTATGGGTAATCCCACCAGTTCCAACTCTTCCTGGGAGAAAACACAGGCATTGTTTGCTTAGGATAAGGAATCCCTGAGCCCCTGAGCCTAGAAGACCCACTCAGGATATCCCATCTTCCTGACAGCATTGATCTTTCAGCCTGCCTCTTTAAAAGGCATTTTACCAATATTCCATTGATCCAGGGCTCACATGGGACCAGCGGGCTACATCATTATCATCTCCATTTTGCAGATAAGGAAGCAGTGAGAGGAAGCAATGGGGGCCAAGATCAGGACTGGAAGCACAAGAATCACTTGGCTGGGCACCTCAGGCAGGCAGAGCACTGTGGGCTTCCCAGTCCCCACCACAAGACCTGATTTCAAAGCAGAAGCTGTCAAGGACTCTGGGGGATGGTAAGGGTTAGTTCTTGGCCTGGAATGGTTTATCAGGGTTTCTTAACCTGGGGTCTATGAACTTGTTTTTAAAAAACATTTTGATAATGATATTTCAACTTAATTTGTTTCCTTTGTAATCCTATGTATTTTATGCATTCTTAAAAAAAAAAACCAAAAACCATTGTTCTGAGAAGGGGTCTCTAGGCTTCACCAGACTTCCAAAAGGCCATGACACTAAAAGATTAAGAACCCTTGGTTTGGAAAGATTCAAAGGAAGAGGATGGGAACCCTTCAAAGCACAAGGCAGAGGCAGGAGAAGAGAAGAAAAGATCTTGAGGAGCAAGAGAGCGCCTGAAGGAGAAAATATGGAAGACAAAAAGCGAGGATAGAGAAAAAGGAAGGATAAAAATAGAAAGGGTTGAAATACAAATGGCCCCTTTGCTATAGCATGTTAAAGTTCACTAAGCACTTTCCTTATAACAGCCTGTAAAGCAGGAAACCCAAGCACTATTATTTCCATTTTATGGATGGAGAAAGTGAGGCTAAAGGAAGTTAAAGAAATGTGTCCAGGGTCACATAGCTCCTGTGCTCAGACACAGGTTTCCTGACTCCAAGACCAGGGCTGCCTTCCTAGACTGGCCTTTAAGGAAAAAGAAAAGGAGAGAGGAAGAGATCAGAGAAGAGCCTGTGTACCGAATGGAGAGATAACAGTGATTCTAACAAGGGACAATGCCCCAAGTATTGCCCACTCCTAAACTGGAACCTGCCGTTAACCTCTGATGACTGGGTAAATGAGCAGAGGGCAAGGGAAGATGCCCCTGGGGTCTCAGATTGAGATGACAGAGTATTACAGTAAAGAACGGGTTTAATCCCAATTCAGCCTTTTTGTGAGCATGGATGGGGCTCATCAGTAACCTAGTGTTATGGTTAAACGTTCTTGTCCCAGTCTGCCACGGGGTAGAATGCCGAGCATTTGGGATAGAGGATACCACACTCTACCACCTCAGAGAACATTAGCAGCAAGGAAAGCAAGGTATGCAGAAGACCGAGGACGGAGAGTGAAGCATGCCTCCCACCTTTCATTAGAGGTGGTAGACTACAGGTGCAGAATTCGGCATATGTGTTCAGACATAGCCAATGTGGGGATTTTTTTTTTTGGTTTGACTATACTTATTTGTTACCCAGAAAGTTCCTATTGGGTGGGGGAAGGGAGTCATTGGGAAGTAGCAGTGACTTTTTTTTTTTTGGAGAGGAGAAGGCAGGGCAACTGGGGTTAAGTGACTTGGGCACGGTCACACAGCTAGTAAGTGTCAAGCGTCTGAGGCCAGATTTGAACTCAGGCCCTCCTGACTCCAGGACAGGTGCTCTATTCACTGCACCACCTAGTTGCCCCAATTTTTTTAAAGAATATTAATAAAATGAGTATCGGGGCAGCTAAGTGGTGCAGGAGATGCAACGTCAAGCCTGGAGTCAGGAAGACTCAGCATTCTGAGTTTAAATCCGGTCTTAGACACTTACCAATTGTGTGACCCTGGGCAAGCCACTTGACCTCTGTTTGCCTCGACTTCCTCATCTGTAAAATGGGCGTAAGAACAACACCTGCCTCCGAGAGTCGTTGTGAGGATCCAAACTAATGCTCCCTACGGTTGGTATCCTGGTTGTTGCTGCTTTGCCTCTCCTAGTCTCATCCCTAAAATGAGGGAGCTGGGCACCAAGGTCCCTTCCAAATCCTAAATCTATGTTCCCAGAAGGCTGTAAGCTCCTGCAGGACTGGGTCAGTGGTGTTTTCTTCTTTGCATATATTCATTGCCAAGTGCAAAGTAAATAATTGTCCCTTAAAAAGTGTTTGTTGAATTCAACTGAATCTCAGAATAGTATCAGTGCAATGCAACCAAAAAAAAATGGGCACCAATTCTCTCTCTGTCTCTGTCTCTCTGTGTCTCTGTCTCTCTGTGTCTCTGTCTCTCTCTGTTTCTCTCTCTCTCTCTCTCTCTCTCTCTCTCTCTCTCTCTCTCTCTCTCTGTCTCTCTCTCTCTCTGTCTCTGTCTCTCTGTGTCTCTGTCTCTCTCTGTCTCTCTCTGTCTCTCTCTGTCTCTCTCTCTCTCTCTCTCTCTCTCTCTCTCTCTCTCTCATTGTTCTAAGATCACAGAATCATAGCTTTAGAGCTGGAAACGTCCTTAGAGATCATCTAATCTGACCTCCTCATTTTACAGATAAGATAACTGACGCCCAGAGAGTCTGGGTGACTGCTTAGGGTTACACAGACACTAAGTAGAAGAACTCCTATTTGAACCCAGGTCCTCTCACCCCAAATCTGGAGCTCTCTTCACCATATCACACCTACTCACCAAAGACTTCCCACCTCTCAGAATCATAATATTAGAAGGGATCATAAGGGGCAGCAAGGTGGCACAATAGATAGAGCACCGGTCCAGGGATCAGGAGAATCTGAGTTCAAATCTGGATTCAGACACTTACCAGCTGAGTGCCCTTGGGCAAGTCATTTAACCCCATTGCCTCAAAAAAAAAAAAAGAGGGGGAGGCAGGGGCTGGAATGTTGGGAAGCTGCTGAGACGAAATTAGGCCTTTGTATTTGTAGCTAGGCCAGTACTGGACAAGCATTGAGAAATGCTTACTGCTAGATTGATCACCCTAAACAAGTCCAGCCTTTGCTTAACAACCTCTAGGGAAGGGGAACTCACAGAAAGCTCCCTGGGTAATGGTGGTAGGGAGGGATATATTTAGAAATGAATGTGATACAAAAACAAGTAGCATCAATTTTTTAATCATTTTTTAAAGGAAAAAAAAAGGAAGCTAAGGAATCTATTACCTCCTAAGGGCAACCTCTTCTCCTTTTGGATAGCTCTAATTGTTAGGAGGTTTTGCCTTTTACATTTAGCCTAAATATGCTTCCTTGTTGTTTCCACTCAGTGCTCCTGGTTCTGCCCTCCAGGGCTGAGCCTAATTCCTTTTCCACATGACAGCCCTTCAAATATGAATAGACAGCTATCATCTCCCCTCTAAATCTTCTTTTCTCCTCCAGGCTAAACACCCTTGATTTCTTCAGTCTCTTACAGACGGATCTCAAGTCTCCTCTCACCATGTTCCCCTCTTCAGCTAATCACTAGCATCCATAAAATGCAGCAGCCAGTCCTCCAGATGTGGTCTAGCCAGGACAGAGGATAATGGGATGCTCCCTTCTTCCTCCTGGACCATCATGCAGCCCAAGTAAGGTCACATCAGCTTTCTCAGCTGCCATAACTCTCTAGTGACTCATCTGCAGCTGGCAGGCAAGAGAAATCTCCTTTTTAGACAAACGACTCTAACCATGCCTCCCTCATCTGGTACTTATGAAATTGATTTTTTGAACCCAAGTCTAAGACTTTACATTTTTCCCTATTTGATTTCATTTACTTAGCTTCAGCCCAACTTCACAACCTGCTGAGATCTCTCGATCTCTCTGACTCTATCCGGGGGCAGGGAACCTGTGGCCTCGAGGCCACATGTGACCCTCTAGGTCTTCAGTTGTGGCCCTTTGACTGAATCCAAACCTCATATGCAGCCTCAAGGCCAATCCAAAGGGCCGCACTTCAGGACCTAGGGGGCCACTTGTGGCCCAAAGCTGCAGGTTCACCACCCCTGGTAAGTACAGGGCTTCTTAAACTGTGGGTCGAGACCCCATATGGGGTTGCGAAAAATTTGGCAACAGTAAAAGGTTTCTGAATGCACGATGACCAAAAATTAATCCAAAATCAAACGTGTAATGAATCCCAGGTGTTTCTGGCAGTGCTTGCCCATGTTCCATCTTGTTACTACACATACTACATCACGTTACGTCACACGACCACACTGCAGCCTCAGTTCTGAACACAAAGCATGCATGCTTTGCACTGCACATGCCCTCAGGCCATGAAATGCTGCCAAAGGGGAAAAGGGGTCTCAAGTGGAAAAAGTTTAAGAAGCCCTGGGCAGGGTGTCTATCCTTCCCAATACATAGTTATCTCCAAGTCCGTTAGTTCCACTAGACTCAAAATCATTTATTAAATGTCTACTATGAGCCACACACTATGTTATGTGCTGGGAAAACAGACTAAAATGTAATGCATGCTTATCATCAAGGAGTTCACATTTTAGCAAGAGATACAACACAGTATGAATAATAATAGCCAAAAGGAAAGAAATAAGCATTTATTAAGCGCCTACTGCACTCCAGGCACTGTGCTAAGCACTTTTACAAATATTATCTCATTTGGTCCTCAAAACAACCATGGAAGGTAGCTGCTATTATTGTCCCCATCTTACAGCTGAAGAAATCGAGGCAGACAGAAGTTTAGTGACTTGTCCAGAGTCACACAGCTAGTAAGTGTCTGAGGTAGGATTCAAACTCAGGTCTTTCTGACTCCAGCCCACCATTTTATCCACTGCTCCATCTGTACAAATAAAGTACAAGGAAAATCGAGGAGGAAGATAGCACTAAGGGGGGAGGGAGAAGGGGGTCAGGTCTGGGAATTCTTCATGGAGGAGACAGCTGCTGAATTCAGTGTTGAAGGAAGACAAGGCTTCTGAGAAAGAGAAATGAGGAGGGAGTCTGTGTTCTAGTCACAGGAATGCTCTGTGTGAGCTCACGGAGACAGGAGATGGGGCATCCAGTTCTAGAAATAGCGAGTCGTTGAATAGAGTTCATGAAGGGCGTAGTATGAAATAAGGCTGGAAAAGCAGATGGACGGGTCAGCTGGTAGAGAGCCCTAAACACCAGGCCTAGAAGTTAGCATTTTATCTTACAGGCACCAAGAGGCCCACTCAAGGTTTTGGGCCCAGAAGAGACAGGGCTGGGTGTGTGCATTAGGAATGTTCTTTTGGAGGCTGTTCTGAGGATGCGCTGGAAAGGAAAGAGAGGAGGCGGGGAGACCCATGAGGAGGCTACTGAAATAATCTGGGGGGGGGGGGGGGGAGTGATGAGGATGTGAATTAGGGGGATGGTCCTGTGGGAGCAGAGGAGACAAGCAGGCCTAGATGGGCATAGATTGCCTTCATCCAAGCCATTAGTAAAAACTTTAAACTCAACTTCCAGCAAGAAGTCTGAGTGAGGAGTAGTGAGTAACTAAGCCCCATTCCCCTCCATCACCTAAAAACAGCTAAAAATGTGCTAAATAAATGTTGTCACAAAATGGGAAGACATGGAATATTTCCCAAGCAGAGGCCAAATGGAAGGATCTCCTCTAACAAGGTTCTCCAGAAGCTCCTGTTTACGGATGTCTGTAAAAGTCTATGAAGTCTTAGGATTCAAGGCTACCCCAAAGAAACTAGCCTAGAAATCCACCAAAGAAAAAACAAGTGGCTGTGGAATACCCATCCCCACTGGACTTTCCTAACCCACTGACAAAGGATTCTTTCATAGGCTCTCTGGCAGAGTCAATCCAGGTGAAGAGAGCAGAAAGAAAAGAACCGAAGCAAAACAAGGATTTGTGTGAGTCCTGCAAAAAAAGGGTAATTAGGAAATCTAATGGAGAAAGCAACTAGGCATAGCTGGATGGAGCACTTGGGCCTGGAGTAGGGAGGAACTGAGTTCAAAACTGGCCTCAGACACTTACTAGCTGGGTGATCTTGGGTAAGTCACTTAACCCTGTTTGCCTCAGTTTCCTCATCTGTAAAATGAACTGGAGAAGGAAATAGCAAACCATTCCAGTATCTTTGCCAAGGAAACCCTAAATGGGGTCCCAGCGAGTTGGACATGACTGAAAACAACTCAGCAATGGCAAGGCACGGTGGATAAAGGCCTGACCTGAAAGTCACAGGAGACCTCAGGTCTAGCCCCAGTTCTGCCACAAGGTGACTTCCAAGCACGGCACTTTCCTACACTGGGCCTCAGTCCTTTCTTCTGTAAGACAGAGATAATCATCTCTGCCCTGCCTCCCTTCACAAGGGTGTTGTATGAGACTTCATCATGCCACTTGCGAGCCGGCTGGTAATAGATAAAAGACTCTGAGATGTATGAAGTCCTAAGGCCTCTGCCCACATAATCATCACCGGCACCAGTAACTCAGGTTTAAATAGTGCCATTACAGTTTGCAAAGTGATTTCTTCACTTCTCTCACAGGGTTGTTTTGAGCATCAAATGAGATCATCAGAGCACAGATTTAGAACTGGAAGGGCTATTAGAGGTCATTTAGTAGAACTTCTTTTTAGAGATGAGGAAACTGAGGTGCAGAGCAGTTAAGTGACATACTTGAGGTCACACTAATTAACAAATGAAAGTACAAGAACTCAAACCCAGGTCTTCCATCTTGAAATCCAGCCTTATTTCCACTGCCCCATGCTTTCTTCAATAACCCTGTGAAACTGCTTTGTAAACAATTAAGCATCATATAAACTGTAACAGGGGCGGCTAGGTAGTGCAGTGGATAGAGTGTTGGGCTTGGAAGCAGGAAGACTCATCTTCCTGAGTTCACATCTGGCCTCAGACACATACTAACTGGGTGACCCTGGGTAAGTCACTTGGCCCTGTTTGCCTCAGTTTCCTCATCTGTAAAATGAGCCGTAGAAGGAAACGGCAAACCACTCCAGTATCTTTGCCAAGAAAACCCCAAATGGAGTCACAAAGAGTCAGACACAGATATGACTGAAACAGAGGGGAAAAAAAACCATAAAATACAATACAGATGGCAAGAAGATGAAGACAAGTAGAATGAGAAGATGGGGATTGGGGCCAGGTACAGAGGTGGAGATGTTTCTCACCTCTTTGAGCCAGCCAAAATGATCTCATGAGTTACCCAGCCCATTCGTGTGGAGGGGATGAGACTGAAACTGATGGCCCCGTGTTCCCAGCACTGGGTTCCTCTGCCGTGGAAAAATAGGTCACAGACGCCTGATAAAAATAAACCAGGCTTGGGGGCGACTGACTGTCTCTGAAAGCAGGAAGAATGTTTTAGGTCTGAACAGAGCTCCCCCACCTTGCCGGTGGTGAGAAAGACACCGGCAGCTCTCAAGGATGGTTTAGAACAGAACATGCCCAAAGGTAGGTGTTGGTCCATCTGCCAAACAGCTGAAAACAAGCCAGTTAAAAGAACCAAGATTACATGAGCTCCAATTAGGCCCACCAACTACTCAGGGCCATCTTTGAGTCTGGAAATATGGTGACCTCGGGCAAGTGATTGGTACCAGGGAAAGATTACTGGGTCAGAGAACCTGGGTTCAAATCCTAGCTTCACCACTTTAATAGCTGCATGATCTGGGCAAAGTCACAACCTCCCTGTGTCTTGAGTTTTCTCATCTGTAAAATGTGGGGGTTGGGCTAGTCAGCGCTTCTTAAGTTGTGGGTCTCGATCCCAAAATTTGGCAACAGTAAAAGTTTTCTGAATGCACAATGACCAAAATTAATTAGAAATCAAACACGTAAGGAATCCGAGGTGTTTCTGGCAGTGATTGCCCATGTTGCATTTTCACTGCAGCCTTGGTTCTGACCACAAAGCATGCCCACTCTACACTGCACATGCCCTCATGCCACACGACACCAATGTGGTGGAATGGAAAAAGTTTAAGAAGCCCTGGACTAGGTGACCTCCAACACTTATCACAGACTTCTCTAGCCCCCAGTTTCCTCATTCATAAAATGAGAGAGTTCGACCAGATGCTCTAAATTTGGGATATAGTGATAATTTTTCTGTTCAGTTGTTTCAGTCATGTCTGATTCTTCCTGACCCCATTTGGGGTTTTCTTGGCAGAGATACTAGAGTGGTTTTACCATTTCCTTCTCCAGTTCACTTTACAGATGAGGAAACTGAGGCAAACAGGGTTAAGTGACTTGCATATAGCTAGTAAATGTATGTGGCCATATTTGAACTCAGGAAGATGAGTCTTCCTTATTCCAGGCCCGGTGCTCTATCCACTGCACCCACCACCTAGCTGCCACGTTATGATGATGATAATAGCTAGCACTGGGGCAGCTAGGTGGCGCAGTGAGTAGGGCACCGGCCCTGGAGTCAGGAGAACCTGAGTTCAAATCCTGCCTCAGACACTTGACACACTTAACTAGCTGTGTGACCTTGAGCATTCACTTAACCCTGAGTGCCTCAGTTTCCCCATCTGTAAAATGAACTGGAGAAGGAAATGGCAAACCACTCCAGTATCTTTGCCAAGAAAACCCAAAAATGGGGTCAGGAAGAGTCAGACATGACAAATGATTTAACAACAGCAAATGTGTCCAGAACAAGGGAAATGACAACATAAAGTCTTATACTTAGATTTAAAAAACAAAACAAATGTCCAAGTACAATTTGCGGAAGACATGAGAATTGGTTGTGCTTCCTTCTCGAAGAGGACCAAAATGACATCACCATGCTGGGGTCATGGTACAGTGTATCCAACTGTGGCTGATCAGACCAACAGGAGCTCGGAAGGCTCTGCCACAGGCCGGGCACAAATAGTGCCAGCGATTAGATAAGACTGCATACAAAAGAAGCCTAGGGCTTCCGGTGGGCTGCAGCTGCAAACGCAAAATGATTCAGCGGCTGGATGTAGCAGTTAAGTTCCAACGTACAAACATTTATGAAGGATCTATCGTACAAAAGCTTGTGCTCAGGATTGCAGAGTCCTGAGCCGCAGATCCTGCCCTCAAGGAGTTTACAGTCTACTGGGAAGATGGGACTGGGAGTATAACATGTATCAAAATGAATGCAACTCTAAGTAAGCTGTATTAAGAGAGCTAGAACATCCAAAAAGAGGGAGGCGCTAGGTCTGTCAGCCTCAGCCAAGGTCAATCTGTCAATTCTGGGGCCACATCTAGGGAAGTGACAAACTTTTAGTTACCATAAGTAATGAGGGGGATTGAAACCGTGTCATACTGTGAGCCTCTGAAGGAACTGGGGATGTATAGGCTGAAGAAGACACGGTGACTGCTGTCTACTCTGTATCTTGTAAGCTCATTAGTTGTTTACACGCTGACTCTCCAATTAGAATGAATCTTCCATGAGGGCAGGGACCTGTTTTTGCCTTTCTTGGTATCTCCAGGGCTTAAGCACTTGCTAAGCACTTACAGGTCAATTATAACAGGCTAAAATAACCAGACTGACTTGATAAATGCCCCCTAGTATTTATACTGTACTCATATGGAAGAAGAAGAAAAAAAATTTTTTCTGCTTGGCCCCAGAGAACAGAGCTAGCATCAAAGGCAATGAGCTAATGGAAGGCAGAGTTTCAGTTCAAGATGACAGAAAAAACCTTCTATCAGAGATGCATGACAATGAGATGGCCTACTTTGGAAGAAAGAGTTCCCTGTCACCGAAGGTATTCAAGCAACAGCTGGAGAATCATGCTTCAGGGACAGGTTGAACTAGCTGACTTCTGAAGTCTCTTCCAGCTTTGAAACCCTATGCTTCTATCTTATAAAAGGTGGCCCTAATGCAAGGGTACATAGCCGTTGCTGTGCCATAGACAGTCACTGGCAATCTGGAGAAGTCTTGTGAGGCCCCTTTTCAGAATCGCGTTTTGAAATGATTGAAGGGAATACTAAATTTCAATTAGAGGTGATTGAAAATAAAAATATAAAGTTCCCATCCAGGTTCACAAAAATCTAAAGGGTCCATGGATCCCAAGTAAAGAACCCTTGCCCCAAAGCATACTGGGCAGCAGCAAGTAAAGCAGGTCAATTATTCCTGTGGATAACCACCAGACAGGTAATTTGTAAACCAATGGAACAGTTTTTAAAAGAGGGTAGATGGAGGGAGAGAAGAATCTCCAGCTTGAAATGCTTTGTAAAACTCAATGTACCGCCTAAATGTGAGATATTATTATACCAAAGAACAGACGTTCTGTGCCTGGAAAATTATTCCTTGGGGATAGCAGCAAGGGCCAGCTAGGACTGAAGAAGAGAAATCAGCAGCAATATATATCCGTTCACCAGGAAGAGTTACCTCTCTAACAAATCTCCCAGGGATCCTAATACATCCTAATGTATTCTATCCCAATATATCCCAATAATTCCTTACTTATATTTACGTAGCAAAGCATTAACTAAAACCTAACAACCTTCAGTGGCCCCCTAGTCCCTATAGGATAAAACACAAACTCCTTAGCCTGGCATTCACGACTCATCACAATCTGGCTCCAATTTACCTTTCCAAATTGGTTTTGTATTAACCCACTCCATTCACTCTGCATTCCAGACAAACTGGACTTTCAACCATTCCCTGAACCAAACAGGCTGATGGTGGCCCCAGCATCATTACGCTCATGTCTAAAATGTCCTTTCTTTACACCTCTGCCAATCCTTCTCTTCCTTCAAAGCCCCACTCAGGTGCCTCCTCCAAGAAGTCTTCCTTGATCCCTGAAGCTGAAACATGATTTCTTCTTCTCTCCTAAATTGTCTTAAAGAACTTTATCTCCTCTATTAGACTGTGAGCTTCTTGAGAAGGAATTGGTGGGGCTTTTTGCCCCTTTTTTGTAACCCTAGCACTTAGCACAGTGCCTGGGACATAGCAGGCACTTAATAAATGCTTGTTGTCTAGACTTGACGTGACTATCTGGATCTCTCCTTTGCTCCTATCACATTCCACTTTGCATCATACCATATATGATGACATATATATGATTATATCACATAAGAATATGTGCTTCAGGGATGTGCTACAGCCAGCTCTCCCCAACTGAGAATCAGTTGTTTAAGTTTTCAGTGTGAGCATTTACACCTCAGAAACTGGCAAATGCTGGGGACAACTCATTGTCACAATGGACAGAGAGAGCACCAGCCTCAGACACTTACTAGCTGTGCAACCCTAGGCAAGTCACTTAACTCCAACTGCCTCCAAAACAAAAGAAAGAAATTGGCAAATGCTACAAATCAGGGCTTGCTTTATCATTCTGCTGATTTTATAAGCTTGAGAAAATGATGGAGAAAATCTTAATAATGTAGATTAAACATTACATGCATCCTATGTATGGTTCTGCCTTGGAGAGCCAGTTGTTAAAAATTTGTCAGCACACCCCTGCATATGATTATAGCTCAGGGATTCTTAGCCTAGGGTCTGTGAACTTTTTAAAAAATATATTCTGATAACTGCATTTCAATATAATTGATTTCCTTTGTAATGCTAGGTATTTTATTTTATGCATTTAAAAATATTATTCTGAGAAGAGGTCCATAGATTTCCCCAGAATACTAAAGGGGGTCATTAAAGAAAAAAAGTTTATGCATGCCTAATATAGACTGTGCTTGTTTGCATATGTGCATACATTTGCATATGTGATATCCTGGCTCTGTCATTTATAACTACCAGAAGTCAGACACATAATAAATGGCAGAGCCAGGATATCACATATGGGTTCTCAAAGGCTATCCAAGCAGAGTGTAGCCTCCATCAGAGCCTGCCCTAGAGGGAAAGGCTTTGAATAGGGGCCCAGTGGCGAAGTTCATTGTCATCCGACAAACAACCCAACTAACAAAAGATAGACTGGTCATCAAAGGGCTGACTGCTGAGGGCCACAGCCATATATGAGGGTCACCTCCTGAGGGAGATGTGGGAACTTGGAGATTACTATCTGTAGAGAAAATATACATACTGATGAGTGAAATAAATACTTCTTCCAGCAACTCTCTGGGGTTAGTGGCCCGAGAACCACTGTCCCTATATTTCAGATCAGAAAACTGATTGTGAATAAGTCCCAGACTAGGAAGTAACGTTACCAGGAAAAAAGTGACCACGAAGTGTCACTCACAGGAGCTGCAAGGCCATATATGTAGAATGACATTGCTGCCAGTTCCTCTCAAGGTCTTCATTCTCCTCACTGGAGAGGCTAAGGGAATTAAACTAGGCAAAGAGAAAAGGACACCATGCGGAGACCCAGAAGACTTGGGTTCCAGTCTCAGCCTTGTCACTGGTTCTTTGCATGACTCTGGGTATGTCCTCAAACACAGGCTCCTGCAAGAGGAAGTGATCTTAAAGATAAGCTCAGTCCCATCCTAATCATTCCCTAAACCTGGAGCCCATGGGCACTCAGGGACGCTGGAGCCTGACTTAATAAAAGCTGCCTTGGCCTTGCACTCCTGCCTAACATCCTCTCCTACTGTATTTTTCTGGAAACCTCCATACCCCACACTTTGACCCTCTCTCTGGTTCACCTGGCCTCCTTGTGTCACTGCCATAGGCCAGTACTTAGTGGCAGACCTTCACCTGACCATCTATAAAATGTAGGCGGTACCTGCTCTGCCCCTCTCAGAGGGAGGCTACTGTTAAGATTAAAGTAAACTAAAATATTAAATTAGTTCAATTAAACTAAATTAAAATTAAAGTAGGAAAGAGTGTTTTACAAACTCTAAATTGCTGCATAAACACACTGTGTTGTTGTTGTGTTACATCCAACTCTTTGTGACCCCATTTGGGGTTTTCTTGGCAGAGATACTGTAGTGGTTTGCTATTTCTTTCTCCAGCTCATTTTACAGATGAGGAAACTGAGGCAATCAGGATTAAGTGACTTGCCCAGGATCACACAGGTCATAAGCATCTGAGGCCAAATTTGAACTCAGGTTTTACTAACTCCAGGCCTGGTGCTCTAAATATGGTATTATTCCACTAACAAAAGCCAAAATGCATATGTAGTTTAAATAAGACACTGTCCCTATCCACATGGAGCTTACAGTCTAGTCATCAACCAGCCTTTATGTTAAAAAGCACATTCACATACATTATCTCATCGGAACCTGTGAGATAAGTAATGGAAAGGTTATCATCTCCATTTTACAGATGATAAGACTGAAGCTCAAATGACACAGCCAGGGAGCAAGGACTCAAATGCAGGTTCTATGATCCTCCCTCTGCAATACACCATCTCAAAGTGTTTCTATTTCTGAGTAATAAATACCCTGTACTTTTAAAATCAATACAGATAAGCAACCCACCATGTTGAAAACCGTGACAAAGAACTGTTCTTTGTAACAAAGCCATTCATCCATCTCCTCTCATGGTAACTGTATTTGTTCAACAGGTTACTGAGAATTAGCAACAATTACTAATCTTGCAGGAAGGACTTTCTCTGCTTTGGGCCCCTGCAACACCAATGGCAGAGTGCTTCAAGAACTTTACTCACTGCTGTTGTGCATGACTATGGGAGCCTGGCCAGGCCACCGAACCACTCTAAGACTTAGTCTCACAATCATCCTTTTTAAAACGAGGGGTTTTTTTTTATTATATACACCCTTTGACCCAGAGAGATCACTCCTAGGCCGATACCATCAAAAAGATCAAAGAGAGGACAGGCATCTGTAAGTGTAAAAATATTTACAGCAGCTCTTTTTGTGGTTGTGAAGAGTTGGTAATTGAGGGGATGCCCACCATTGAGGAATGGCTACACAAGTTGTGGTATATGATTATGATGAAATAGTATTATGCTATAAGAAATGACAAGGGGGAGGAGTTCAGAAAAACTTGAGAAGAATTACATGAACAGGTGCAAAGTGAAATGAGCAAAACCAGGAGAACAATTTTTATATAAAAACAATTTTGTAAAGACCAAAAACTTTGAAAGATTAAAAATCAAGACAATGACCAACCACAAATCCAGAGAACCAACAAGGAGGCACACACCTTGGAAAAAGCAGTGATGGACTCCATGCAGCATGAGTCCTATATTTATGGACATGGGCAATGTGGGATTTGTTTTGCTTGACTATGTATATTTGTTAGGTGGGGTTTGTTTTTCTTTTTTCTTTCTGAGGGAGAGAAAATAAATTTTTGCTAATTCTTTACATTTTAATTTAACACTTTAAAAAATAAACTGGGTGAGGTATAGTTGACAGCCTTACAGACCTCTTCCAGCACTAAAATCTTAGGAACCTATAATTTCACCTTTCCTACAACCATCAAATGGGAATCTCTACAGAACTAAAGATTTGTTCCCTCTCTAAGTTTTTTGGACAGCAGGTGACTTTTAGCAATAGGCTTATCTTAACCAAATTCCATCACAACTGAAATGCAGGAATATCTGGTAACATTTGCCTTAAGAGTGATTTTCAATATGACATACATTCATAAGTGCCTGTGGGGCTCAATACTAGGGCAGAGGAATACCAAGTTAAGATAAAAGTTCCTGCCCTCATGGGATGGAGTTTATCAGTTTAGAAATCTCCATGAGACATTTATAGGCTGAAAGGCAATGAGGCAAGTGGATCTGGCATGAAGAGCCCTGGATTAAAATCCTGTCCCATACACTCACTAGCTGTGTGATCTTAGAGAAGTCTTTTAAACTCTCAGAGCCTCAGTTTTCTCATCTGTAAAAAAAAGGGATAATATTAGAATTACCTACCTGCATAGAGTTATTTTAGAGAAAGCACTTTGCACAATTTAAACCAGGCGTGTACAACTTACAGTCCGCCAAAGGATTTCAGGCCAGCCAAAATCCTTTGGCGGTCTGCGGGTTGTGCAGGCCTGACTTAAACTCTATGTGTATGTATACGCACACATATATTATATACAAATATATACATTATATGTGTACGTGCTGTTATTGATGATAATAACGAAGTGGCAAAATGGCACAGAAGTCAGAGAGCCAAACTCACAGGTAAGAATACATCGGTTCAAGTCCTTCCTCCAATGCACTATGATCCTGGACAAACTCCTTAACCTCTGAGTGTCCCAGGAAGCTTTCTAAGACCATAAATTATAGAACAGATGCCCATCTGCTTTAGTAAATGGAGTTTCCCACCTGGGAATTCCCTACAGTAATGAAATCACATCACAAGCCCAGACAAAAACGTTAATAATGATTCACATGTATGTAACATTTTAAAGCTTGCAAAGGACTTGACTTTAGAGGGGTAGCATGGTGTGGTCGACAGAGAGCCAACCTCGAAAGCAGGAAGATCTGGGTTGAAGTTTCTCCCTATGACACATACTAGCTGAGTGACCCTGAACAAGTCACTTAACCTAAATGTTGTAGGCAATTCTCTAGGACTATAAATTGCAGAGAAAGTGGCACCCTGCATTGCTAGGAGTTTCCTCACCCAGGAGTTCCACACCAATGATATCTCAGGTTTAACTCCTGTTCTTATCCCCTTCCTTTACATGTGGGTTTCACAATTAGCAGCAGCAGCAGCAGTAGAAAGGACAAAAATAATATAAAATAAATCAGAATAAGTGCCTAAGAGAAATACAAAATACTATGTGAAATGACCTCCAAGATCCCTTTCAGCTTTAAATGTATGATTCCAGATGAGAAGAGTAAAATGCATGGGGGACAGCATATGGAGAAAGTGACATTTAAGGTACCATCTTTTAGGAATTCATCATGAAAAGGGGGAAAAGAAGGGTATTTCAAACATTTCTGTACAAGAAAAGGACAAGAAATTATAGAGCATGTTGGGGGGATGCGGGGGTCCTGTTTGGCTAGCATGGAAATATTCTAATGGCCAAATCCAATGGCCTTTCTTCAACGCCCCTCCTTCTTGACCTCTCTACAGCTTTTGACCCTGTTAATCGTCTTCTTGATATTCTCTCCTCTCTAGGTTTCATGACACTGCTCTGTCCTGGTTCTCCTTCTACCTGCCCAACTGTTCCTTCTCAGTCTCCTTTTTGCTGGATCATCATCCAAGTCATGCCTGTTAATTGTGGGCTCTGTCCAGGGCACACTTGGTGATCTCATCAGCTTCCATGGATTCCGCTATTGTATCTATGCAGATGTCTCAGATTTGTTTGTCTCATTTCCAAATGTCTATTGGCTGTTTCAAAGTAAATGTGTCAGAGACATCTTAAACTCAACATGTCCAACACTGAACTCATTATCTCCCCCCATCCACCCACCCAAATCCTCTTGTCTTCACAGTTTTCTTATTACTGTTGAGGGAACCACCATCCTTCCAGTCACCCAGGCTCACCAACTACGTTTCATCCTCCCTCTTCACTCTCTCTTAGCCCCCATATCCAATCTGTTGCCCAGGCTTGTCATTTCTACCTTTATAACATACTCCCTTTTCTCTCCTCTGACACTGTCACCCCTCTGTGCAGTCCCTCAACACCTCAAGGATCGCACTTGAATCATTACAATTGGTCTCCTGGCCCCAATCCCTCCTGATTCCAGTCTATACCAGCTGTCAAAGTGATCCTCCCAACGCAACTCTTCAATCAACTCCACTGACTCCCCATTGCCTCCAAGATCAAATATAAAATCCTACATACCTTCAGTCTTCATACTCCTTACTCACCCACCACCACATACTCTGTGATTCAGTGGCCTCCTGGCTGTTCTTTGTACAAGACACTTTGTTCAAGACATTTTCCATCTCAGGGCTTCCTTTGAAAGAGTCTGGTTGTGTCCCATGCCTAGAATTCTCTCCCTCCTCACAGTTCTGCCTCCTGGCTTCCCTGGCTTTCTTCAAGTCTCAGCTAAAATCCCTCCTTCTGTAAGAAGCCTTTCTCAATCCCCCTTAATGCTGGTGCCTTCTCTCTGTTAATTATCTCCAATTTATCTTGTTTGCATCTTGTTTGTACACAGTAGCCTGCCTGCCATCTTCCCCTTTGGATTATGAGCACCTTGAGAGCAGGGACTGCCTTTGCCTTTTTTTTGTATCCCCAGAGTTTAGGAAAGTGCCTGGCACACAATAGGTGCTTTAATAGATGCCTGTTGTTGACTAACTGGTGAAGTGTGTCAAACCCTGAAAATAAATGGCCAAAGAGCCACAGAGGTTATGCAACCACTGTTAAACTCTGAAAATAAAATAAAAGCAAAGAGCTAACAGTGGTTATAAGCAAAAATCATTCTTTATTCCACTGGAGGAGAGAAACTAGATGTGTGTGCCAGGTTCTCCTTTAAGAAGATCAAACCAGATTGTGGCAGGCCCTGAATGAAAAGTTTGAGTCTGAACTTTATAACAGGAGTAATAGTAACCCACTTAAGATTTTTAAGCACCTCATACACAACAAACATTCAAAACTGATTCCACTTTCTTCCCTATTTATGTTGGTGATACCATCACCCTTCTAGTCACCCAAAGTCAAAACTTCAGAGTCACCTGTGAGTCTTCCCTTTCCTTCGCCCTCCATATCTAATTCCTTGCTTGATTCTGCCTCCATAATATTTCTTCCATACATCCTTTCCCATGTCTAATATGACCACCACCCTAGGTCAGGCCTCCCTTACCTCTCAGCCCAACTGTTGTAACGGGCTCCTAACTAGCAGGGATACTTCCTTTCTCTCCTCTCCAATCTGTCACCCAGGTGTCCATATCACCTTCCCAAGGCACAGCTCTGACCTTGTACTTCCCTTCTCATTTCAAGACCTTTAATTGGTTTTCTATTGCCTCTAAGGTAAAATGCAAATGAACTCCCAGTCCCAGCATTTAAAGCTGTCCACAACCAGGCTCCAATCTACCTTTGCAGTCTGTTTTTTCGTGACTACCCTTTTCTTCATTCTATGTTCAATTACAACAAATTGGAAGCTATCTCCCAAATTCAACGTGCTACTTACCATCACTTTGTACTCAGTTACCCAGACTGTCCCCTTTGCAGCCCAACCCCAAGCCTGGAATGTACTTTCTATTCATCTCTCTAGGCAGTTAGGTGTGGAGTCAGGAAGACCTGAATTCAAATCCTGACTCAAATATTTTCCAGTTACATGACCTTGAGCAAATCACATAACCTGTTTGCCTCAGCTTCCTCATTTGCAAAAAGGCGTAATAGTAGCATCTATCTCCCAGGGTTGTTATGATAATATAACACAATAATATGGCACTTTTTTCAAACCTTAAAATTCTACAGAAGATCTAGTCAATATCATTATCAAATTTTTCTATCGGGCTTTGTCTGGATCTCTTCTTCGTCTCTATAGCATTCTACATGTATTAAGTTTATCTCTTGGGACAGGTTATATGTTCCCCCAGCGGAATGTAAGTTCCTCCAGGCCAGGGATTATTTCCTGTTTGACTTTGTATCCCTAATAATAAGCATAATGCCAACCACTTGGTAGGTGCTCAAATTAAATGTCCACTGAATTTGAATCTTAAGCAGATGGGACAAATCATAGGAAAGATTGTCTTAGAAGCAAATGAAGGAGAGAAGAGAACAGGGACAAGAACACCTGCCAGGGAATTATTAAATGATCCAAGTAGGTAGTGATGACGGCGTGGACTAGGGGTGGTAGAAGAAGGAAGAGAGAGGAGGGGATGGATGGATGGATGGACACAAGAAATACCAGAGGTCGATTCAAGGCTTTGGTAACTGGCTGCATATGAGAGAAGGTGAGAAAAAAGTCAAAGATAACCCCAGGGTTTCAAAAATGGGATAAGGATGAATAGTGACACATAGTTGAGAGAGGATTGAGAAAAATACTATGAGGTTGGGACAGATGTTGAGTTTGAGGTGGCAGTGGGCACCCAGGGGAGATGTCCTGTAGGAGCTGGGTCTAGAAGTCAAGGTTGGAGATACAGATTTGGGAGCCTTCTGATGACTGAAACCATGGAAGGACGGGAGAATGCCAAGACAGATGTAGAGGAAGGGGTTGAGGAGAGAAGACGAGGAAGCAAGAAGAGAAAGGAGAGGAACTGTGAGAATGGGAAGGACAGGAAAAGAGGAGGCAAAGAGACAAGGAGAGAAAGAAGACCTTGGGCACATCTACCTCCAAAAGCCAAGGAAGAAGACAGTATCCCCTAGCAGGAGAACCAATGGCACTGTTCTCTGGGACTGGTGGAGTAGGAATGCTGGGCAAGAACTATGAGGACGTAAAAAAAAAAAGACAACAAAAACTAAAAAAAGGAATGAAAGCATTATAAAAAAAGCAAGATAACTTTTTTAAAATTAGAGGCTTATTCTATGTGATCCCTAAGAACTTTCAAACTCTAAACCTTGTGATCTTGCCCATCTCTACTTGGGGAAATTTCAACCAATATTCTTTAAGGTCCAGCTCAAAGGAACAGAGTCAAAAGATCTTTGTCCAAATCCCCATTCCACCTCTTCTTAGCTGTAAGATTTGGGGCTAGTTACTAAGCTCTCTGAGCCTCAGTTTCCTCATCTGTAAAATGGAGGTAACACTACAACAGAGTTGCTGGGAGGAAAGCACTTTCATAAATATTAAAGCCATACGGAAATGCGAACAATTGTGACTATTATTCCACTTTGAACTGAAATTTAGCATTTCTTTCAATTTGTTACCGTTATTCAGTCATTTCAGTGTGCCCTACTCTTCGTGACCTCATTTGGGGTTTTCTTGGCAATGATACTGGAGAGGTTTGCCATTTCTTTCTCCAGCTCATTTTACAGAGGAGAAAACTGAGGCAAACAGGGTTAAGTGACTTGGCCAGGGTCATACAAATAATAAGTATCTAAGGCTGGATTTGAACTCACGAAGATGAGTCTTCTTGATTCGAATCTCAGTGCTCTATTCACTGCACCAGCAAGCTGCCCCTTCTTTCGATTACGAATGTAACAGGGACAGCTAGGTAGTGCAGTGGATAGAGCAAGCAACCTGGAGTGAGGAGGACCTGAGTTGAATTCTGGTCTCAGACATATACTAACTGTGTGACCCTGGGCAAGTCACTTAACCCTGACTGCCTGCAAAAAAAAATGAATGTAACAACAAACCATTTTTCTGAGAACAGATCTACGACATAAAAAAGGTTAAGAACCCAATGTTTTCCAGAAAAGGAAAATGAGATTCATGGAGACAGAAACTGACCTGTCCAGGGTCACATAATGATTCTGTAGCAGAACCCAGGTTTCTTGCCCTACTTCATCCCCATCCAGTGCTTATTCTAAAGAAATAAACTAGCCAGCCCTTTTTCCACAGAATGTTAAGATAAAACAATTCAGAGGTGGGGTGTTTTTTCCCTACTTTACAGTATATTTTGACTAGCAAGTTTCCTAATCTGAAAAAATTACATTTTCTCCTTTTGATGGTTCTTTCACAGCTTGAAAAACAATGTGGTGATTGCACTGGACAGGGAAGTTAAGAGACTTGTGGTTCTAATCACAGCTCATGCCAGTAACTCTTCTGTGACCTTGGACAAGAACCCACTTCTTTGTGGGTCTCAACTTCCTCCTCAGTCAAAAAGGAATAGTAATGGCTGCCCTGGCAGTCTCATGTGAAAGCCCTTTGCAAAGTTCCCAGCCAATCTCCCATAAGGCTAAAACATGTGTCCTTGACCCCATAGGTAAGGAGGAGCTATTCACACCAGTGCCTTGTGAGGACTATGGGAGCAAGGCTGATAATAAAAATAGCTTGGTTTCCATATAGCAATTTACAGTTTCCAAAGAGCCTCCTCTCATAATCCAAGATCATCCAAGGATCATTGTTTTCATTTTTTAGATTTGGAGAAAAGAGGATCAGACCGGCAAATTGTGTTGCCTAGGACTAAAGTCAGGAAGACATCTTCATGAGTTCAAATCTGGCCTCAGATACTTTTACTAGCTGTGTGAGATGGGCTAAATCACTTAACCCTGTTTGCCTCAGTTTCCTCATCTGTAAAACGAGCCAGAGAAGGAAATGGCAAACCACTCCAGTATCATTGCCAAGAAAACTCCAAACAGAGTCATGGAGAGCCAGACATGACTGAAACAAATGACCAACAAGAAGGGACAAACGGCTAGTAAATGGTGAAGGCAGGACTCAAACCTGATTGCCAGTCCCCTAGAAGTAGCCTGGTGTATGTATCGGAAAGAATACTGGGTCTGGAGGCAGGAAGCCCATTCTGGCTCTGAGCAAGTGTGTGGCCTTGGGCAAGTCACTTCCCTTATTTCTGCAAAATAAGAGTCATAAGGAGCCGTACCACACACCTCAGAAGATTGCTGTCATAAGGAAGTATACTGGAAAGCAATTTAGAAAAGGGGACTATAAAGGGAGCAATTATTTATTTCCACCATTCCTGGCTGCCCTTCCTGTATGTCTGTCTGCAAAAGCCTCTGCTGGCCCTGATAATTAGTGCTCCAGTGGTATTAGAAAGGAACAAGCCTGGCCCTCCTGCTTACAGCCTCCACAAGGTCTGGGAGTGGGACCATTGACCAAAGCCCAGACTGCAACCAATTATTTCCAAGGCTTCTTTACAATCTGCACATTAGCATTAAATTAATTGGTGCAAAGGAGGCCGTGGGACAACAGCTGCAGCCAACCCTGTGGCCCGGCTGGAGGCAGGGGGCTGCAGACTTTCCAACAAAGGCCAGTGCCGGCAGACTGGGTCTGACTGCCCTAGGTCAGGGTCCTGGCTGACAACAGGCAAGAAATTCAGTTAGTTGCAACTTCTTAGGAAAAGAGATGCAGGAGGCCGGAGCGGCCCCACCCCCTCAGGAGCCCTCAAGCTGCTCATTACCATCCAAATCCCCAAAAAGAATTTCCATGAGAACACCCCAGCTATTGTGGACCTGCAGGCTGTGAATATCAAAGGACTTGGCTGGGGCCCAGAAACCGAGAGGAAGAAGAGGACACACACACTCACACAAGTCTCAGACAAAGAACTCCTTCCCCTCACTCCCTGAGGAAGTCCCAAAGAGAAGAGCAGGGAAGCGGTGTTTGGGCTCCTGAAAAGTACATGACTACACACCAATACATTGTTAGTGTTCTGGAAAGCAATTTGAAATTACTCTTTAAAAGGGACTAAAGTACCAATACCCTTCGGCCCAAAGATTCCACCCCAAGGAGGTAAAACACAGAAAGGTAGGTTCCATGTACAGCAAAATACACCCATATGTTGTTACTGTTGTTCAGTTGTTTCAGTCTTGTCCGACTCTTCATGACCCCATTTGGGGTTTTCTTGGCAAAGATACCGGAGCAATTTGCCATTTCCTTCTTCGGCTCATTTTACAGATGAGGAAACTGAGGCAAAAGGGGTGAAGTAACTTGCCCAGGGTCACAGAGCTAAGTGTCTGAGGCTGGATTTGAACTCACTACTAATCTAGTAGGACTCTTTTTTGGTATCGAAGAACTGGAAATAGAGTAGAAGCCCACCAGTTGGGGAATAGCCAAACAAATTGTCATATATGAATGCAATGGAAGGAATAAGGAACAAAGCATTGAAAGAATCACGAAAAGGCTACTGAAATGAGGCTGAACTAAGGAAACAATATACAGTGATAACAAAAGTAGAAAGAATGACACTTGAAAGTGTATCTCCCTCCCTTTCTAGTTTACAGAGACAGTATCTCCAGCTGCGAAAAACTGTGAATGTTGTCAGGCTAGTCGACAGGCTAGTTAGTTTTCCTGAATTACTTTTTTCCCCTTCTCTTTCTTTTTTATTCTTTCTTATAAAAGATGACTCACTGGCTAGGGGAGGTGGGAGAGATATATGTTGTAAATGATGGAAATGTGAAAACAAAAGGTATCAAAAATTAAAAAGAAAAAAAGCCATGGCTAGGTTACATGGAGAGTTAGTAACAGCTTCCCAAGACCTGGATCAAGTTCCTAGACTCCAGTGGTAGAGCAGTTGGACAAAAACGAATTCTCAAGTCTCTCCTACTAGATCAGACATCTAGAAATGAGGTAAGTAGTCAGGCTGGAGAAGAGAGTGTTGGGAAGTAGTGGAAGCTATGGACAGATGTGTTGGAAGGGACCATGCTTTAGAGGTCTTCGAATGCCAGGCTGCAGAATTCAGACAAATTAATGTGCTTACACAAAAGAATGACATAGTAATAAACAGAAGGCCGTATCAATAGACGATTAACTGAACAAATTGTGATACATGAACGTAATAGAATAGTACTGTGCCACACAGAACAACAAATCAGTTCCTGTAGGAAAGTTCTATGAACTTATGCAGAGCAAAGTAGGCAAAACAGGAAAATAATATGCATGGTGACTATGACAATGACCAAGCTTGGCCCTACATCAGAGCTGAGAAAATGTACCTCCTTCCTCCCTTCAATGACATGCTGAGACTCGGGGCATGAAAACTGCATTCACCATCCGATACAGTCAATGTGTTAGTTTTACTGAACTGCTTTTTTTCCTCTCTTCAAATCTTTGTCACAAAGGGGGAGAGATTCATTTGGAAATTAATGTTATGTAAAAGCAATATCAATTTAAAAAATAAAAATTTAAAAATAAACATAGTGGATGAGTGCTAAAGACTAAATTCACCTTATCCTGAGTTTTAGCTTGGCTGTATGCACCAGATGGGGCAGGTAGTGGCACAGTGGATGGAGTACCTGGCCTGGAATCAGGAAGATTCATGTTCCTGAGTTTAAATCTGATCTCAGACACTTAGTAGCTGTGTGACCCTGGGCAAGTCACTTAACCCTGTTTGCCTCAGTTTCCTCATCTGTAAAATAAGCTGTAGAAGGAAAAGGCAAACCCTCTAGTATCTTTGCCAAGAAAACCCTAAATAGGGCCGCGAAGAGTCAGACACAACTCAAAATGACTGAACCACAAACAGTAGGCATTAAAGTGAGAATCATAAATTGGAAGACAGAAGGGACCTCAGTAGCCATCAAGTCCAATGCCTTCACTTTACAGATGAGGAAACAATGTCACAGAGGTTAAGTGACTTGTCCAATACTTGGCTCCAGAGTCAGAATTTTCACCATCTTATATGAGCCTCATGGGAAGGTAAGAAACCATGGATATGAAACAATGCTTATACTAACAAAGCAGTCACAATATTGGATGGAGGTAGGAATATATCTGAAACTATGATACAAAAATAAGAGTTATGAATAAACCCGACAATTCAGCACCATGGAGTCTAAAAACCATGACCCATCCCACAACTACAGCCTAACATTCCAGTCTTCCCCATGACAGGGACTCAACTTACTTTCCGATTTACTTTTCCAATCTTTTCTCTCATAACTCCCACTGGCTCCAGTCAGACTGGGGTCTTCACTATCCTCTACCAGGCCATGATCATGTCCACAAAATAACAGCTCCCCTTTTTATACTGATTTATGGTTCACAAAGTATTTTCCTCACACTAGCCCTATGAGACAAAGAATGAAAGTATGATTAGACCCATTTTTCAGAGGAACGACTGAGGTTCAATGAACTAAAAATGACTTGCCCAGAGTCATACCATATCAGAGCTAGGATTCAAAACCTAGGTCTCAATTCTGTAATCCACTGTTCTTTCCACTACGTCACAAAGACCTGAAATGCCTTCTCCCTCTTTCCTTATCTCCAAGTCCTACGACTTTCTCCTTCAGGAATCTCTCCCTGACCATCCCATCCCTCTATAGATTCAGGAATTCTCAGCTTTCCTACATAGAACACTTAAAACAATCACTCTTAACTTTGGACTGTCTTTTGGCAGCTCTTGTAAGTGTTAACCCATAATTATGAGAGTGGTCTTCAGATAATTGAAGGACTGTCATCAGTATCAGTATTGTCATTGTAAGAAGTGGGAGGAGGAGTTTTGTTTCCACAGAACTAAAGGTGTGCTTTCCTGCCCTCCCCCACCCCAGCTTTAGCAGAGACCAGGCCTCAAGGTCGGTCAGGTGAGAGGTCAGAGGCTTGTACGCATGTGCATATTTTTTGAGAAGGCAGTCTGGGGAATTAGAGAGGCCAAACCCACTTGAACCTGTTCAAGCTTATCTTGGGTCTGGTCTTGGTCAAGAATCCAGGCCTACTGATTTGCATCATTTGCATATGTTAAAGAGGGAAAGTAGGGGAAGTAAAAGAATATGGTTTAATCCTAAACTAAGACAAGGAAAATCTAATTAACTTCACTTTTGCTTCTGTATCCTTATTATCTTATTTATGTAAACTGTATAACCTAGGAAAACTATGTAAAAAAACAAAGATTGTAAACTAACCATGACTCTAGCAGGAGTGGAGGGAATGGTTACCCCTGCTCCTGCAGCTGTATCAGTGTGAGTGTTCCCGCGAGCACTGCACCTGCTCTCCCGGGGAGCGTAATAAAATGCCTTCCTCTGCCCACTCTGGTCCTGAGTTCTTTGGGTGTGAATGGGCAAATCACATGGATTTTCCTAAGGTCAAGTGAAGGGAAGCAACAGGCAGCGGAAGCTCACCAGGCTTACTCCTGGATCTTGTCTTGGGGTGTCCTGTGATCCCCACTGCGGTGTTAAGAACGCTACCACTCTGGATTCCCTTGGGGAACCCTGTGGTCTGCACGGCCTTCTTAAGGGGACATCACATGGGACTTCCGGCCCTGTCTCGGGAGCCTTGTGATCTAGGATGGCCATTGCTTGGGTCTTCCTTAGGGTCTGACCCCTAGGAGGCCCTGTGATCCCCGCAGATTAAGGGATGGCTACCACTTGGTCTTCCTCTGGGAGTCCTGTGGTCTGTACAGCCTTCCCTAGGGATTATCACAGGGTTCTTCTTCAGGACTTTGGCCCTGCCTAGGAAGTCCAGTGATCCCCAAAACCATGTTTCTCACATCATTAATAGTAGCTTACAACTGTATAGTTCTTTACATACATGATCTTACTCGATTCTCACAAAAACCCTGAGATACAGGCAGTACAACGGCTATCGTCCCCATTTTGCAGAGGAAGAAACTGAGACTCAAAGATAGGAAATGATGTAGCCAAAGTCACATTTATCACTAACTCATGACACAGTCAAGATTCAAACCCAGATCTTAATAATGCCAAATCTGGTGCCTTTGTCCCTATGTCCATTAGGGAAGGGGAACTAGATTTGTGTTATTTGACCCCAAACACAGAACTAGGAAGAACAGGGGAAGGTGGAAATCCCAATTCTAGCTCCAAATAAGGGAGAATTTCCTAACAATGAACATCCAATAATGCCTCATAAAGTAGCAAGCTCTCCATCACCAGACATCTTTAAGCAGAAGCTGACTGATTATCTGTCTGAGTTACTGTAGAGAGAAAAAGTGCATCAGGTAAGGGTTGGAAGAGAGATTATACCACTGAGGTTCCTTCCAGCTTGCAGATTTCATGATTCTTTGTCTCCTTGTCATGCCAAGCACCTAGTCATTGCCCATGGACTGACTATCTGAATCAGGAATGAATGCTCCCAAATTATTCATCAAACTTGAGCCTTTTCTTCTTTTGAGAAAGAAAGTTCCAGGAGAAAGGTCAGTCTAATTTTGAACTTAAAAATTCTGCTCTGGAAACATCAGTGAAGGATTAGCCCTGGAGTCAGAATGTGGACCTGCCCCATGACAGAAGTCACACAGGAAAGAAGAGAGAGGGTAGAAAAGGCAGTTACTGGTGTGAAAAAGCCCTAAATAATAATGATAATAGCTAGCATTTATGTAGCCCTTGACATCTATTATTTCATCTAGGAGGCAGATCACTGCACAGTGAACAGAGGGCTGCATCTGGAGTCAGGATCTTGCCTCAGACGCTTATTAGCTGTGTGGCCCTGGGCAAGTCACTTAACCTCTGTTTGCTTCACTTTCCTCCCCTGTAAGATGGAGGTAATAACAGGACTTCCCTCACAGCATTGTTGTGAGGACCAAACATAGCAGGCTCTATGTAAAAATGCTTATTACTTCCTTCCCTTCACTGTAGGCCCTTGGGCAAGTCCCTTATTCTTTCCATCCCTCAGTTTCTTCATGTATAAAATGAGAGAAAGGATGCATCTGATCCTCCGCCAAGATCTACTTTGAATGCTTTAATCGGACACCAGAGTTAACCAGGAAATCTACACAGACAGCACTCCCTCAGACTGTCAGCCCCAAGTGAAAAAGTCAGGCATCCATCGGTGACGCAGACCCATACCCAAGAAGACATCTCCCCCGACAGGATGCAGCTCATACAGCCAACAATATATACCTCACACAGCTCACCAAAAACACACAACACGAAATGTCTGTAGTTCTGAGTGCTCTAAAGGGCTGCCGGTACCTGTAGTCAAAAAGAGACCTGGATTCAAGTCCTACATCTCACCCTTACTTACTGGCTGTGTGACAGAGGGCAAGCCACTTAATAAATAATGATAGCTAGCATTTACAGAGAGCTTTAAAAATAGGATCTCATCTATCTTCCCAACAACCCTGGGAGGTAGATGCTATTATTTATCCCCATTTTACAGATGAGGAAACTGAGGCAGACAGAGATTCAGTGATTTGTCCAGGATCACATAGCTAGTAAATGTCAGATTTTAACTCAGGCTTTCTGGAATCTGGGTCCAGAGCTCTCTATCCTCTTTGCCACCTAGCTGTCTCTCAGAGACTCAGCTTCCACATCAATAATATAAAAATTACACACAGGGTTGAGAGACTCAAATGAAATAATGTATGTAAAGTGTTTTGCGAACCTGAAAACACTATATAAAATGTTAGTTACTATTATTACCAGGCTAGAAAAGCTGAGTATGGTCCCAGGAATGGATTATGTTTGCTAATTGCTTCCTAATTATCCTGCGTATGTATGTATGTATGTATGTATGTATGTATGTATGTATGTATGTATGTATGTATACATGTATGTAATATATGTTTACACACACATATGTTTGTATGCTGTCTCCCCTAGTAGATTGTAAGGTCTCTGAGGAGCAGGGACTGTCTTTTGCCTCTTTCTGTACCCGCACCACTCAGCACAGTGCCTGGCACATAGTGGGTGCTTAATAAAGGTTTACCAATTGATTATTTATGTGCCTGTCATGCAAGGACCAGCCTGGCTACATACATTAAAGATTTAACACCTGGGGGTGGCCAGCAGAGGAGGATGATTTTGGCCATGAAAACACGTGAAGACCTTCTATGTACTGAGACGCTGGAGGGACTGAGAGGTGCCCTGGCGAGGGCAATGCCCAACACATAAAACCTGGGGTCTTTCAGAGAAAGATTGAAATGCTTGTACTCCTTACCTCACACGAGGTGGTTTAATGCAAAGAGCAGACGCAGGAATTGGATTTAAGTCTACCTCTTGCCACTGACTAGCTCCAAGACTCTGAAGAGTTCAACCAACCTCTCTGAGCCTCAGGTTTCTCAGATGTAAAATGAGGGGGTTGAACTAGATGACCTCCAAGGTCCCTCCGAACTTTGGCATTGTGTAGTTGTACAGATATGATAACGACGACGACAAGTGCTTTACCAATATTATCTTATTTGAGCCTCATAACAAGCCTAAGAGATAGTTACTATTATTTCCTCCATTTTTACAAATGAGGAAACTGAGGCAAACAGAAATTAAGTGACTTGTCCAGGGTCACACAGCTAGCAAACGTGGAAGGCAGTATTTGAACTCAAGTCTTCCTGACTCCATGTCCCATTATCCAACCACTTTAACATTTAACTGGCTAGGAAGTTTATAATCAGAAAAAAAAAAATTATTAAAAAAAATCATCTCCTTTGTCCTATCGTATTCTACCTTGTATCAGGCATGATAATCTTCATAATCAGAAAAAAATTATAACATGCAACTATGAAGGATTATGGTCATAATAATTCCGCCTACACCCTGAGCTTCCAACTCAGAAGATGATTGTGAATTTGAGCCAATGGATACAAATTAAAAGCCTACTGTATACAAGGCCTTGTTCTGAGTGCTGAGAATTAAAAAAAAAGAAAAAGGAAAATCATTTAGTCACTGTCCCAAAGAGCTTACAATCTAATTGGATTTCTCTCTCTCTCTCTCTCTCTCTCTCTCTCTCTCTCTCTCTCTCCCTCTCTCCCTCTCTCTCTCTCTCTCACACACACACACACACACACACACACACACACACACACACACCCCTGATACAAGATAGAATACAACAGGACAAAGAAGAGTGAGGCGCAGTGCTTTAAGAACTCCAAGGAGGGAGAGAGCATGTCCCAGAACTACCATCCCCAGCTGGCAGTCTGGGAAGGTTTCATGGCAGTAATTTCTGAGTCAGGCCTTGAAGAAAACAAGGGAGGGACTTCAAATGTCAAAATATGTCAAGCGAGTCTGGATAGCAAGGAATAGCCTATTCCAAAGCCAAGAATGGCACTAATGAAGACCCAGAGAGAAGAGTGGGCAAGGCAAAAGGAAAAAGGCAGAATGAAAATGGAGAGCTCTCTAGGGAGAACACAGAATGGATGAAGGAAAGTGGTATCAGATAAGTCTGAACAGGCAGGTTGTAGCTACAATGTGGAAGGCCTTGAATGCCAGAGTTAATGTTTAAATCTGATTGGATAGGCAGTTAGGAGCCCTTGAAAGTTTTTGAGGAATGACATAATCATTGTGTTGGTATGTTGACAGGCTATGTGGGCAGCTGAAAGAAGGATGGGTGGCAGTGGATAGGAGGAGGCTATTACAAGAATCCAGGACACTTTTTGTAGGTTGATTGGGAAATGACCAAACAAACTGTGGGACATGAATATCATCACATCCTTGCAGAAGGGAGGACCTAAAGGGTGTGGAGTGTTGTAGATGGTGCCAGAGATGGCCCATGAGCTGATTGGTTTTGCTGAATTTTTTTCTCTTTCTTTTTTAATCTTTATTACAAGAAGAGGCTTTCTGGGTAAGGTGTAGAGAGATACATTCAGAAAGAATGTAATGTAAAAACAAAACACATAGATTTAAAAAAAAAGAATATTATTGTGCAGTAAAAAAAAAGTGACAGATATAAGGAATTCAGAGAAATGTGGGAAGATCTGTACCAACAGATGAAAAGTGAAGTCAATCAAGTCAGGTGAACAACACACACAATGACTACCATCCTTTAAAGGAAAAAAAAAGGAAGAACTCTAACTGTATTAACCAATCTGGACCCCAGAGAACAGATCATGGAAATATACCTCCCTCCTCTAAATAGAAAACTACAAGAATATTTGTTGTTTCCTATGCTCTTATACTTGGATTTTATATAATTATTTTCTTTTGTTACAAGGGAGGGTTTAGTTCCTGGAGAGATATGTCCAGAAACGATGTGATGGGGAAAAAAATTCATTTATGAATTTTAAGGTACAAAAGTGAGGAGATCAGGCCTGAACTAGTGAGGTAGCAATGGGAAGGGCGAGAGCAGCTTCTTAAATACATTTATAAAGCGCTGTTTGAATGAAGGATGTTATTTAGTATTACTGTAGAATCCCAGATGGCTCTCTGAAGCCGTGGTGACAGGCAATACATCTATCTTACCAATTTACCTCTTCTCCAACGTGCCACTCCCTACGGGCAGAGCCTTTGTTATTTTCCCCCAGATTCACCCTCAGCTCCTGGAACAAATCCCTCCAGCTCTGAGTCTCATGTCCCCCATTTATAACATGGCGGAAACAGTGCTTACACTACCTTCCTCAGAAAGTCATTGAGGAGAAAACATTCTGCAGCTGTAAACTGAACCACAGACATGCAAGCTCTCACTGCTGTTTCTCCCTGTACAAAAGTAATCTAAAAATTAATCCTGAAAAACCGTACAAAGCCGGAAGTCACTGAGTTGGACTCAGTCCAGCTGATGGGAGGAAGCTGGCAGTTGGGTCTAACTAGAAGCACCCATGAATTGGTCACCAATTCTAATTTCAAGGGCCTGAACCTGGAGTCAGGAAGACCAGAATTCAAATTTAGCCTCCAACATTTACTAACTATGTGACCTTGGTGGAGTCACTTAGTCCTATTTACCTCAGTTTCTTCATCTGTAAAATGACCTGGAGAAGGAAAAGGCAAACCACTCCAGTATCTTTGCCAAGAAAACCCCAAATGGGGTCATGAAACCATGGAACAGCAACAAAATTGTAATTTCTAACCTGAAGGGAGCTAATCTGATTGGAGCAATTTCAAGCCAGATAAGGGAAGTGAGAAAAGAAGGTTCTTAAGTTCAGTGAGGGAGACATTTAGAGAAATGGAGATGTTTTTAATGCTTGCGTAGCTGCTGACGTAGAATCGGCACAGTTTGCAAAGCATCTTTGAGCCTGCTTTAATAGTGGTGGAGATCACTAATATGTTAGACCCCATGTGTCAGGAGATCTGAGCAGAGACAAGGAAACTGGAGCAGTGCCAGGCAGTCAGGCAGGCCCCTAGCAGCATTCCCCACCAGGGATAAACCATAAAACTTCCATACAGGATGTGTTCGCAGCAAACTTCGCAGCTGTCCCTCACACAGTGGAAGAGCAAGTTGGGTTGTACAGTTAGCTCCTCCTGAGGCACCACTTACAAGCTGTAAATATTCAGGCAATCTCACAATAGTGAGTGATAAAAACCAACACAATAGAGGATGTTTTATACTCAGTCGGGGATGAAAGAATCTGGGTTCTGGTCCAGTTCTAGTATGACTTTGGGCTAGTTATTTCCCCTTAGGGCCTTAGTAAAATAATAGGACTATGCTGGACAAGCCTTAAAGTTCCCCCCAGTAATAAGATTCCATGTGTTAAGATTCCCTTCCAAGGTTTGTTTTTCTTTAATTGGGGGCAGGGTGAAGGCGGGGCGGGGTGGGGTGGGGTGGTAATGTGTGAAAGAGTGAAGAGGCAGATTTTTTGCTGATTAAAAAAATAAAATAAAATTTTTAAAAGAGAAGAAGATCCCTTTCTGGTCTAATATTCAATGTTCCAAAATTCTTCTGCCCTGACCACCCATCTATGTGCTAAGACTCCTTTCAGATCTGGCATTCCCTGCTCTAATATCCCTTCTTGATCTGATGTTCTGTGACCCTTTTTTATTCTGTGGTGAGTAAGCTGGCTTTTTTTTTTTGAAGCAATCAGGGTTAAGTGACTTGCCCAGGGTCACACAGCTAGTAAGTGTCTGAGGTCGAATTTGAACTCGGGTCCCCCTGACTCCAGGGCAGGGGTAAGCAGGCTTTCTAACACCTAAGCTGAGCCTAACCAAGGGAAGTACTGCTACTCTTCTGTTAGAAAAGGCTATTTACTAGCAGCTGCAGTGTACTGGGCTGGGAAGGATATAAAGGTCAAAAAAAAAGCCCCCCCCCATCTGCCCCCCAAGAGCAGATTTATGTTTATCGTTCGCATAGCACTTCAAGGTTGACATTATCTCATTTGATCAGCACAACAACCAGGACAGTTAAGTATTACAGTTATCTTTTTTTCCAGAGGACCAGTGGTACAGGAACTCTAAGTAAAGAAACTCCCTCTATCCATACAGATCAGTGCCTGATTTGACTTACAGTCTTACAAGAGATGCCCGAGTCCCTGACTTGACTAGGGTCACATAACTAGGCTAACTTGAACCCAGGTCCTCCTGATCCTTAAGGCAGGCTCTCTCTCTCCTATCCCAGAAACTGTCTCTCCACTATGAATATCATTATTCCCAGTTTACAGATAACAGAACTTGATCAAGGAGGACTTGCTTCTGATCACACAGCTACTAAGGGTCAGAAGCAAGATTCAAATGCAAGGCTTTCAGATTTCAAGTCCAATACCCTTCCCACTACAGCACACGGACTATATTACCACCCAGAATAGCTGAACCATTCCTACTCAGCGAACCCATTCCTCCAGGTTTTGACATTCACTCCCTTTCCCTATTTGCTCCTAAAGTCTTGGCATACTCAGCAGAGGGAGGGATTTTTTTCTCCCGGTCTCAGTCCCAGCTGCAACCTCCAATCTCAAGGGGTCCCACATGTCTGGATGGCTCTCTGCTGGGTTTCCTATCCTGAATACAAATGGCCTAATCCTGCCCCCCAGAACAACTGCCAAGAGGTAATGGAATTTTTATAACTAGGAACCAAATCAATTTCATCCAAGCAATCAATATGGCACAAGCAGCCTAATAACGGGCCAACAGATCCTTAGTTCTTTCTAGACTTAATATTCCTAGACAGGAAATCAGATGGACTTCAGAATCACTGCACAGAAGCAATTTCAACTCCCATGAAAGACTGAAGAGGGAGAAAAGTTTTTCCCTAGAGAACAAGCTGTAAGTGCATGGGGGGAACATCCTTCAGTAAATTATACTTATGAATTTCTGATGAGAACAGCAAAGGGAAATGAAGATTGAGCCACAAGTGACTCAGTCGCTGGGGACTGGGATGTCCCTGATGGGTGAGACAGGAATGATCTCTTTCTCAGAAAGCTAGGGTTGCTCTGTGGATAGAG